>NC_047023.1:23192411-23242389 GCF_902652985.1 Pecten maximus | reverse complement strand
TTTCATTGAAAATCTCAAGATTTGGAATGCCGGTGTATTTCCTGATACTTTCATCATTTTCAGTTATTTTTTCTGTGAAGCAGTCTCTAAGTAGGGTATCCTTATCTTCAAACTTAGTTGACAGAAACCTCACTTCCTGCTCCAGATGTGTTACGCATGTGGGTTAATGTTGCATTTATAATTAAAAAGAACAAAAATCGTCATGTTTTTATATAAATTCAATATTTAATGATTTCCCGGTAATTTCTGTTTGTTTTCTTGATCGGATTTTAATGTTAGGTGTCCAACGTCTTTATCGGGATGTTTTCGTCGGTCCTCCTGTTCTCGCGTGGTCACGTGACCGGCACGAAGGACTACATTAACACTTGGTCGGTAAATATGGCCAGAGCACCCGACCAACGTATTTTGTCGTACAAACAAATATGATGCACTTATTCATCGTGCTAAGAAACCGAGAAAAAGTGCTGTACATTCTTCTATTTATTCAAGTATGGTTACATAACGGCGTTATAAACTGGTCTTAATTGACGAAGTGCCGATTAATTGACTACTTTTTAAGTAATTTTGACGATGTTTGTCATTTTCGTAAGAATGTACAGCACTTTTCGTTGTTCTCATACAATTACCGTCACGCTCTTACCTGTTTCATAATTATTGATTTAGGGTAGTCGGGTGCTCTAGGACGATTTATAGAGCAAGTGTTAATGTTCATTCTCCAATATTGGAACTTTTCAGTGTTTTAGGTATCGAAATCGGCATATAGAAAAGAACAAACGTTAATAAACGAATGCAATGGATCGTAATTAATTCAAATAATTATTTACAGATGATTTCCAAAGACATAAGGTATAGTTAGACGTTTTCGGCTGTACATGCAAGTTTGTAAATTCGACACTGTTATAAAACCACCGTCCTTGTCGTTGCCATGACAGCCGATCGAAGCTCCGATCACGAATGCACTGTCAAAGTGAAAGTTGAAGTATTTTCCGCAACATGCCGTTTAAACTTAAAATTACATTCACACCTCATATTGATTGGGGTTGTTTAATCATACCTGATCAATTGAATTGTAAGAAAACAAACAAAACACTAAAAAAACACAGAATGAAGCCTTCGTGTCAGGCAGTGCAGACACAACGCGGGATCTGTAAACAATGTGACGTCATTGGAATATACAAGTTGCAACAATGTACAACAATGTATTTTTTACATGAATACACTAATGAGCAACAAAACGGGACGCAACATTAACCCACATGCGTACATCCTCCAATATTAAATCTGTCTGTGTACTGGAATCCTTATGAGTGATGGGTGATGAAGTATAGCCTGAGCTTATGTAATTATGATCCTCCATACTCTTATTGCATTGTGGATTTTCTGCTGAAAAACAAATAAAATCATGTGAAATGTACAGAATCGTATCTAGTCTAATAACAACAGGAGGCTAATTATGCCTTGATGAATTATGCATTCACTTTTGCTACCACATAATCTTAAAATTATGAAATGTGTTAGAATTTAATGATAAATGGATTGAATTGAATTTATATGATAAATAATTAACCTGTATGACAAATTTTCAAGCTTAACAATCCCAATAATTTGACATGCCTCAAACCTTATGTAAGAATATTTTTATGGAATTATGTAACAAGCTTAACAAGTATAGACATACTTTACTTTTGAATGTAATGTAAAATTTAATTATCACATAACTCTATATATAAAAAATATGTGAAACCATGACTATTTTCACAGGACAGAATTTTGACATAGATGCTTTTCATAACAAGGACAATAATGGTTTTGTCCCACAAAGGTTTCAAACACAGAGTTGGAGGGCTAGTGGTAGAATGTCATTGATAATCAGATTTCATACCTAAACTAGTTGTTATATCTATTTCACATACAACATAAGGCAGCTCGTCATTTGGGAAAACCTCTATATCTTCACCACAGTCACTCACAACAGACTCAAAGTCCACAAGTTCTCCGATGTTAGCTAGTGCAGCCGAGTTATCTTGTTCTGGAAAATAAGTGCAAACATTTTGCTTTAATCATTTTTAAATATTTTCTTTTATGCTGGGTTAATAAACATAATCTAACAGAATCAAAAGAACTTAATAAAAAAAAAATGAATTATTTTTATCACTGAAGAAGATGGGTGTTGATAAACTTTAAGATTATACATGTACTTATTTTGGAATTTGAATAATATTTTCACTTTACTGAGTGTGACATTAAAATACTACAAATAACAATATGTCATATTTGATGTCATGCTGTAAATATGAATTAAACGTGATCAAAGGTTCATGGGATATCTCTTGTTTATAAGCTTTTCACAGACAGGCTTGCATAAAGACAAAGTAATTTCTATGACCCCCTACACCAAAGTTATGAAATTGTTATAAATATAATTGTACTGTATACTTAAGCACACACAGCTGAATCTACACAGTAACATTTACCTCCTGCGGCAGTTTTCCATGCTTCCCTTTTTTGCATTGCATTGCAGTAGTGGAACGTAGATTCCTTGACTCCTAAGCAAATAAAAGTCCATTCTAGTTTAATTAAGATATTTAGACAGTCTAGTATTTCAAAACATATTGATTCATATTAAAACATACACAAATTAAATTATGCTATATATTTAATAGAATTTCCCAAACGTTCCAAACAGGTGTTCATGTGGATGCTGATTTGTTTATTAGATCATTTAGTTAGTTATTTGGTAATGTTATGAAGAATATTATAAATGTATAATAGACCTATATAATTTTACTGGTACTGAGTCTTTGTCTGCCATGCATAACAATATTCATACAATGTATCTTTTCACTTTACAGAAGAGACACCAGAGTTGCAAATAAATTTTGGCATGATATGGTGAAATATTGAATAAAATATCGCTTACATGTTTTTATCATGTTAGTTTCATTATGTATAACGGCTTCAAAACAAATGTTTGAAGATTAAAAGTATTGTCAGCTTTCATTGTATACCAACCTTATAGTTGTTCCATGGGAACAGTTCTGGAATGTCTGATTCCCCGTCTTGCCTGAAATGTTTACTACATATTCGATGCCACGGCTTTGGATTATAATCAGGTAGTCGTCGAATCATCGCTATCCATTGTGCACGTAATCGGGGTTGTCTCTTCGCTGTCGGAAACGACCTGAATGTTACATATTGCATCCATGGATATTTTTCAATGTTACTGCTTTTACGGCTGTCCGATATACATCCAGGCACAACACACCAATACTTGGTTTTCGAATTCGTACCTTTCTTTCGTCCCATTTGGACTAAAGCCGTCTAAAATTCAACGATCGATTCGAGCTTTCAGCCGGTCGTGAATGACGCCATCGTTTGGAAAAAGTGCCCTAAATATTTCGCGGTCACATGATCAAAACACCGATTTCTATCTCCGCTTCAAAAGAGTTCTTGTATCTCGGAAACGGCGTATTGCATGATCGTAAGAGGCGACTAAACTTGGGATCTTATCTTTTCTCTTCTTGATAACTTTCTTCTTCCTAATGTCTCCCTTGACAATGCCTCACTTTTGGCCTTTAGTTGAGCGCTCGCCGCTGTGTGGAAGGTTTTGGGTTCTGTCCCCTAGCCGAGACATACCAGAGTCTTTTTGCAAATAGATTTAAGGTTTCCACTGCAGAAGTCAATTCTGTTTTAATCTGTTCATTTCTACCAGGGCAGATTCATTGACAATGATTTTTGCCACATCCATATTCTGCAAGTGAAGTCCCAACGTTGTCTTACTGCTCAATGCCACATAAGCTTGACCTACAATGAATCTGCTGTCAAAAGAAACTGCCACATCATCCAGAGTCTTGCCTTGTACTTTATGTATAGTAGCACTCCAAGCTAAGGCCAGAGGAAATTGAGTCCTTGTTATCCTTAACGTGTTTGTTTTTCTGAGTGTAAAAGTAGCCGTTTCAGCCTTGATAGGGACAACCAAGGACCTTTTACCTGTTGACAAAAATTTCTTAGCTTTCTTACCAATGATTTTATTTTGAAAATGTAAGAAGATGGTTCCTTTCAGGGGGTGTTGATTGTTAATTTCTATATTGGTGACAATTGCATCAGCACCATTGACAAGTCCATCGGAAACATCTATATTTTTTACTAATCTGTCCTGCAGGTAGGGCGTAAGAATTGTACCTGCTACCCCCATTGCATGATCGTAAGAGGCGAGTAAACTTGGGATCTTATCTTTTCTATTCTTTCCTGAATTTTTTTTTTCTTCCAAATGTCTCCCTTGACAATTCCTCACTTTTGGCCTCTAGTTGAGCGTTCGCCGCTGGGAGGAAGGTTTTGGGTTCTGTACCCTAGCCGAGACATACCAGAGTCTTTAAAAATGGTAGTTGCTACTCTTGTTTAGCGCTCAGCATATTTGGGGTGGGACGACTGGTTTGCCCGTTGTCAGTATAATGTGACCGGGTGGGGTGGGGTGTGCTGCTGGGTGTCTTCGGCAGTATGCTTCAGTGAGATAGCACTTTAAATCGGCAAAAGTTCGGGCCTATCACAAGGAGACTTAACACGAACATACCACAGCCTCCCAAAACACACATACGCACCCACCACACAAAAGCATGTCGCATGCACGGGAGGCCGTCCTTAAATGGCCTTAGCTGTTAATAGGATTGCATCTGAACATGTCTTAATGTTTCTTATATTCTCCGTTATATCCATGTTGAATCTGGAAAAAAGAAACGCTGCTCAAATTTGATGCCTAAATCACGGGGTGTGATCCTTTAGCATCAAATAAGCAGACAACTATGCACTGAATATATACCTAATGTATGATGTGATTTTTGACAATGCAGTGTATATAATAAATGCCCACACTGTGCAATGAATGTTTGTACTGGCTAAAACAACTATGTTTGCTACATTCATTAAGTTAGTACATAATGATCAGGTTATATGATGTTACCAGCACCACCACAAGGAGGCAGATCACTAAAATGAAAACTTGCATCGTGAGCAAAATATATATACGTGTATGTACTAAAAGATGTAAAATATCAAATAGAACGAAAGCATAATTTAAAATATATTAGCAAAACATCTTAGTTTATTACATTTCTGTACTAAGTTTTTAAATGTAGATGCAAATTTCCATTGGTGCCACAAAAACGAGAATAGGGAATATTTATGATAAAGGGAAATATGTATGGCATAAACTAAAACCAACTTGACAGCAAATTCAGAATACGTTCAAATCCGTGACACGTTCAAGGTATTCCCATGCTGGACCCATATATGAGTCAGGATCTGACAAAGGGTCCTTGGGGCATAAAAAATGGATTTTGTAATTTTGGTGTCATTTTAAAGCAGAAGAATCAAGGAATTCATTGGTGTAAACATTATTGGTTTGTGTTAATATTTGACCGCACAGTAATCGTTGGAAGTTCACAAGTTTTTAAGAAACAAATTATGATGTTAGCCAGAATGTTGTTATAATGTCAAAATGTGACGTCAAAATAGGTACATATATCTGTCTGTTTCACTGACAATGAAGATTGACTAAGTTTATTGCTTTCCTATATTTATAAATTGCAATTATCTATTTTCACCTTCTGTTCAAATATTAAACTTGAAGTTTTAAAATTTATGAGTAAAATTGTATTACGGACTGGGTAATTAGATGTCAATATGGGGTTGTCTGCTACAGTAGCAGAAATGTCTACGTCTACATAGGTGTATCATACAATTAAGTTGGATGCTATGGTTGAATCTTGCTTATAATTTACTTTACTGCTGATATATTCCACTCAACATTAACACACAAGCATAATATGCAAGTATGTACATGTAACACACAAACATGTATACAGATCTCCTGACATCTGTACAGGCAACTGTTACATGTTCTGATTTGACTTTTTCAAATACATGCATGTTAACTTTGAACAAATAAAAAACAAACAATTTTCAACATAGAAAGTGATCTTTATACTTTTTCATTGTGTATGCTTCAAATTTACTACTTCAACAGAGTAACCCTTTATAGTTTTTAAAGAAAGCACATCTACAAAATGGCTCCGATGCTCTAAGGTTTAGAAAATAATTACAGAAATTTTTAAGAAATTCACTGTTTTTCAAGAACTCCAACACAAACTGTGTTTTCATAAAATCTGATATAAACTTATTTTGATTTTTTTGGGTAATGTAAAATAAAATCTGATATAAACTTATTTTGATTTTTGTGTAAAATAAAATATGCAATCAAAGCATTCTTCAAAAACAATTTCATTCAAGCTCAGTTCATAATTTGGTTTTAAAATATAAACTTTATTTGATACCACATAGTGATTTTTCCCATCACATGGAAGAAAGCAGCCTACTCCTCTGTTACATTAGCACCAGTCTGGACTTCATCAGCAGAAGGCACTGGACACAAGTCATCCTTGTGAGGCCCACGGACAAATGGACGGATCTGTCTATACAAATACCATGCCCGGGTGGGTGACAGTCCCTGCGGTTCCACTGGAGCAGGCAGACACTCTGGAATGTGTTTCCCTCTCTTTACAAGGCGAATGTCTTTCTCTTCGTCATCTACGGATTTTTTTACCTTAACAATTCCTTAAAACAAATAAAGATATGTTTATAAAGATTAGTTTACGAACAATAATAGAGAGTGGACATCAGTTAGTTAAATGGCATTTTGTCCTTTTCTCTAGAATATTTCAGTATGTTAATTATTCAAGATAATGAAAGCTCTGAATGATTGAAGCATCACATACATTTTATATGATGTTATCTGCTAACAAGGAAGATTAAATCCTCAATCGCACAATCTTTGAACATTGGCTCCTTACAAATGTACAGATACAACTACAGCGAAAAATGTTAACCTGAATATTCTATTTAATTACATATACAAAAAAAAACCTCGATAAATCACTGTTGAATTTTGAATTACTGCAAAGTTCCCATGATCATAAAGAGTATTTGTATACATGTACCTGGAAAGGTTGAGGAGAAATGGAAGTGATGATTTTTTGCGATTCCTAGAACAGCCCTGAAGGTGGATTTGAAGAAACCTTTCCAGTCATACCATTGCCAGGAGTTTTCAGACGCACTTGACATTAGCTTGGCTTTGTTGTGTTGGGATGAAGCCTCAATTGCCATCTTCAGGTCACCAAGTCTGTTAACAATTCACTCCTCCTAATTTTCCTCCTAATCAGTCAAAACATACCATCTACCATGCAGCGTGCATGACATGGTTTCATAAAATGAAGGAAGATACCCTGGTGAAGCCCATTAGCAACCCTCCATGCCAGATAACTGGTTACCACCTGGTAAAATATCATATAATACTTAATTAAGTATCAAAACTGAGGATATGGTGATGATATGCTTAATCATCCATTATTCACCTAATTAGCAAGGAGAGCAATCAGTAATACAATCATATCAGCATATAAATAAGGTGAATTGAATCTAGATTATTTTGTTTTACGTACTAGATTTTTGTTTTGGCCACCACAGTTGTTAGCATTCAAGTACACCACCTTCTCCCCTTCTGAGTATGTTGACAAGTAATGGTGGTGAAGCATGTATACAACAGTCCACACCCATTGACTGATCCTCTCCAAACACGTAGTTGGTCTGTAACAACCGCCCATCATTACAAATGCCAGACAGATTGGTCTTGTATGGTGATCTGAAAAGTTTTTGAACAGCAAACAATATCAGAAGCGATATTTCAAACTTTTCCTGGTAGTTTTCTTCAGTTCAAAAGATCTTTAAAAAAGTGTTTTATCAGTTTTTTATTGAACCTATAGTGTAACTTTGCATGATAGTGCTGTCACAATATCTACGTATATCAGTATGGTATACCAGTATATTGCAAGATGTCAATACAAATTGAGCGAGGAAACATATAACAGTAAATGTGTATTCAGGAAAACCTGCCTAAATCTAAATTATAAGTTTACTTAAAGTATTTTTGTTGAAATTACACAACATTTACCACAAGCCAGCAAGTCTTTCAATATTTTCAGCCTGCTTAAGTTTTCGGATTGATTTACACATGGATAAAAAATTGTTCAGGTTATACTACAATTATGATAACAGATTGCTGCAGGACTTAACAAGGGAATACATATTTTCTTACAATCATTTTTTGACATGCAGCAGTGTCAGAATTAAAAGAGATTTTTTTCTGTAAGTTTGTAACATATATTTACCTAAAACATAAAGAACCTTCCTGTCTGCAATGACTGGGCAAAAAACACTTGCAAAGTCAAATGTATAGTGGACATCAGAAATGTCTGCTGATGCAGGTGTCACAGAACCACTGGGTTGTGGACGTTCCTACAGAGACTTTTTAGCTGCCTGGCATCTAGCTCTGTAATAGTCCCTCTCCTTTTGGGCTGTGTAAATGTGGCTGGAGAACTCATTGCTGGCCAACAGTTTGTCTTCTTCAGTGACAGCCTAATATAACAAAAATTAAACATAGTTGTGTTAATTGCTAAGTATTTTGTTCACTAGATAATTTGTTGAATTAGATTACAAGTATGTACCTAAATTAAATATATACCAAATATAGTCCTACAATAATAAATCAACATTGTACCAAGGAAAACATACATTTAGCGCACACACACAATTTTCATGTGTTTGATTACATTTAAAACTTTCTCTTATACAGTAAAACCATCTATTTATAGTCTATAAAAGACAGATATCTTAAAAACAATTTACTACTTAATTGCATTTTCACCTCTGTAAATGGACAGCTGTCTTTAAAGGCCACTTTTGCTATCTCTTGTGTGCCCCTTATACAATGAGAATTCTTCACTTGCATCAAGATGTAAAGTGGCTGCAGAAAACCACTGAGCATATACAAGTAAACTGACAAACCTATTCTCATCATGTGTGATGATCACTTTATTTTCCTTTATGCATTGTATTGGTACATTAGTGTGAATATTAAACAATTTGGTTTCATTAAATGCAAATGATATCAGTAACAGAAAGGTCCTAAGATTTAATCACAGTTTGGCCACTCCTTTTTTCACTTTCTAGTTCCGAAAGTAAATAATGAATACAGTTTACAAATACATCTAATGCTGATACTGAAGGTACGATATATACTTTGAAGCAAGAAAAACGAAAATAATGCATGTATTTGATTTTTTTTATTATTTATTTATTTATTCAAATGATGTAATACATTTTGTTAAATGAAATTCCATCATTAATGAAATGTTAGATGCCCACAAGTTTTCTTTGACTATTTTAACTATTTGCAAATCTTTTGTTGCCCACACTGCCAGGTCACAACACTGAGTTCCAGTTAAGAAAAGCTGTCCCTGAATCTGGTGCCAGTAATCGTGGTTCTCCTTTAAGGTCATGTATCCATCACTCGAAAGATCTGAAACAACAGAGGTTTTCATTACATGTTTCTGTTTAGGTAAATGTCTTAAAATTTCCTATATACTTTATACTAGTAAATCACAAACATTGGCTTCAGAGCTAATTTTATTCAATTTTGCTTTTGTCATGGACCAGCCATATTCACAAAAATATATCCCTTTGAAATATTGTTTTGTACTTACCAAATGAATTGTCAGCAAAATATTTCTAATTAAAACTATGAACTTTAATCCTAACTAAAAGTAATGAAACATGTCATATCACAGTTTTTGACATCAACAATTAGGAGAGTGAATAAAGCAAAGCCTGTCTAAAGATGACCCCATGTAAGAACTTATGTTTCTTCAATTAGTGTATGGGAACTGCCTACTTATTATAATTAAAACTCCCTAGGAAAAAATCTTTTTTAGATGAACACGCTACCGCAACTGTCATTTCCTTGGCAGAGAAAGGGCATTTCGCCTCCAATCTATCCGGTGACAATGCTGGCTGACCTCTATCCCAGTATGCCTGATTCATGAAGCCATATACATGTAACCAAAAAAATCAGCAATTTTAGCAATTACATGTGTATTTATAGGCAATTATATTTCAAAATTCATTCATTTATGAATTTGACATTTTATTTATCAAATGTCAGATGTGCAAAGATAAACTTTCACTCTATCAACCCAGAGACTTAGATAAATATAAATAAGTACTTAATGGTTATTTATATCTCCGATCAATCTTAGTGCAGTGAGGTGCACATGTATGTATATTGTTCAATACTTATCAGCAGAAGAATTCATTAAGTCCAGTGCAAACCACACTGTTGTCATGAGATAAAACCAAATTCCATACAAATGTGTGAATGATGGACTGAAATGCAATTCATATCATACAGATAAAAAACATGCAAATGTAAAATTTGGTTTATTTTTGTTTAACGTCCTCACCAACAAAGAGAGGACATTTTCGACGTCCTATATTTTCAAATTACAAAATACCCTTCCTTTAACCCCCAAAATAGCAAAAGATGCTAAAAAAAACACAGTACTTTATTCTACAAAAAAAATCACTTTTGTGTAGGCACCTTTACACAAAAATACCATTTTACTTTTTCACACACATATCGTATGGCGGGAACAATTGTTTGGTTAATGCTAAACTACAAGACGAGTTTTAAACGGAAGGAAAACTACAACCGCAACAACTCGACAAATGTGCCGCCACGCTCACAATCATCATACATACACATTTTTGTTTATGATTATGGAAATACTTATATTTATTTATCAATTTAATAAAATCTTTATAACCGAAATGTTTCGATTCGCAAATTCAATTGACCGCAAACAGAAGACAGCACTAGCGCTCCGTCATGTCGAGGCGGGTGTCTCAGCGTCGTAGATGTGTCCTCTCGAAGTTATGTATTGTTTATATGTTAATTTAATTACTGCCATATGTTTTTAATATATGTATTCATCAGTTTTGCATACATCTGGTTCATCTTTCACATCGGTTCGATGTTTCGGAACCATTTTTTGTCACCGGGTCACTCGACTGGCTTGTTGTGGTCTTGACACTTTTTTTAAACTTGGAGATTCCTTATATTAGTCCTTAATAAATCATTTACAGCTGACAGCCGACATGCTAACCGAGTACTTTACAATAATGTTTTATAATTTTCATTCTAGTTCAACTATTGAGTTAAATCTTTTCCATACGAGTACAGCATCGTGTCAATCTAGTACATCGTAAACTGTAGAGTTCCGATGTTTTTTCAACATTTTTTTTCAAACACTCGTCCTGATTTCATATACGTATACAGAGGTTATATTAAATTTATATTTTGTGTGTTGAAACAGACATATGTAGGCTTTCTTCATGTAAATTATACCTCCGACAACGTTGGTTGAAATTAAGAGAAGAAATCACATTACATGTACCTCTCTCCTAGTTTAAATTCTAATTCGTATTGTAGAGAACTCTGGGCAGAAGGTTGGTACCAGTTAACAAAATTTAAAGTTCATAGCAAAAACATACTACTGTAACCCGACTGGTAAATTGGGTGGGAAGGAGGGAAAATGATGTCGTTCCTGTTGAAAAGGCTGCAGGCTAGCTACACAATGTTGTTAACTTGGTCATAGGGATGTTTGAGATGCTCCCAAAATCTTGGTCCTGAAGCTGCTTGATTAATATTAAAAGAAACAACCCCATTGATTAGATCTTAAGGGAACTTGCCCCACTAATCTGGTACAGCCAATAGGCTGTCCCAGAACATGCTTGTTTTAAAAAACATTTAATATTGCTGCATTAGATATGATTGCAATATCCGGGATCAATGCATGATTTAGGGGAATAACCCTTTTAAAAAAAAACAAAGTTCCAAAAGACAAGAGGAGCTATTCATCGAACCCACCAAAATATGAGTTTTAGGTTTTTCAAGAAGATTTTCAATCATGATGCACTTTCATTTGCATAGCACATAGATATTCAAATTGTGTCATGTATTTCTTTTAATTGATGATTTGGTATTTCTTATATCTTTAGTTTGATAAAAATAAGGTATATATGAAGTTGTCAAGTCTTATTGTGCAGGATTATTTACACAATGTAAAATAATATTGATGGAAAACAAGATATGACTTAATGGATGAAATAAAGAAAAAAATAGCAGAAATTTAACAACTGTACTTTTTAGCTGAAAGCGGAATTTTTATGGCTAGTGGAAAGCAATTATACTATGGGAATATAACCATAAAAAGTTAAGGAATGGGGCCACAATAAACAGATATCACCACAATATTTAGTACTGTTTTGTTTACAAGTTATTAGCATGCAGCGCAAAAATACATTTTACTTCTTACCTTGTTCTTAATATGTTTAGATCATTTTGTTGCAAACTATCAACTTGACTTATCTTTTGTAAAATATTATGAACATTTTGGTACATAATTATGTAATATGAAGCAGGAAACATTGGCAGAATCAAGGTTAATGAGCCCTTAAGCTGAAACAATTTTGCTATTGATCTGACCTGAAAAGTCACTTTTCCGTCAAACACTAAAAGGGCTTTTGATACATAGTGCTACTTTAACGGACACACCAATAAAAAAAACCTAGATCTGAATATACTTTTCGTAAACCTTTAATTTTTCAAGGCTTATATACAGAACTGTGTTCATTCAAATTGAACTGTATAAGCCGGCCTTTCTGTATATGTAGCTGTAGAATTTTGGCCATACTGTAATGTGAATGTCCTTATACCAGAACCATTAGATTTGCAAACAGTTTGGTCAGAATTTATTGCGGATCATACATTTTATGAAACATGTTTATGTAGTAATATCAGTTATTGAAATAGTTGTTGAAAACATTATACTGAATTATAATCATTGGTCAGAGTTATTTAACTGCAAGTACAGTGTGCATTCTTTAAATTTAATCACTACTTCTGCAGGATAGATGCAACATCTGAAGATGATTCTTTTGGACGTTTGATCAATAATGATCACAGAACTCCAAACTTAAAACCAAAAGTGCAAAACTGTCTGGGAAAACCTAGGATTGTTTTCCTTGCATTGAGGGACATCAAGCCTCTAGAGGAATTAGTTTATTGTTATGGTGGTGGAACATATCCATGGAGAAAAAAACGAAAAAAGTTTGTTAAAATATTATTATTAAACTTTTATTATTTAATATTATCTAGGACATATTTGATGACAGTTAAGTAACATCGTTTTTAAAACCACAGAAGTCTCTCAATCTATAGATTAAGCCCTATAAGACATTAAAAACCCTGTCACATGCATACATATATACATAATAAATAAGCCGGGTAAGAAAAACAATTGAGCTAAGATAAAATGTCGTGAATATCTGCAAACATGCACTGAGATTAGTGAGAGTCTACATGTACAGTATGTAGGTGTGTAACTATAGCATCATGATATAGGGATTGAACAGTGTTTTTATTTGGTTACAGTGGAATGAATGCAACGGGATACAGACATATAGCGCTATATATTAAATATGTCTGTATCCCATAGCGTTCATACAACCATTAATGCAATCAAAACACCGTTCAATGCATATATTTTCATCAAATAATTCGTTGAAATACCGTACGAAGAAAATAAAAGTCGTGATGTATTACGATGTTGGTAACTGCAGCAGTCGTGGTTGCTAAGATAATACAGTTCCAGTGAATCTACGTAAAGACACCAGTATTGTTTACATAATTAAAAGAAACAACACAACATTTTTGTTTACCTGGTAATACATTTTACGTTTTCAATTCATTAATGTTTATTCACAATCCACAAATTCCGTCGCGCATTTAACTATGGTTGTCAAGCACAGCGGGTATTGACGAAGATATAGTAGAGATCAGGTCGATTTTTCTATAGGAACTGTACACTTCAGCCATTTGTTGTTAGCTTACCTGGTGGAGAAGTTCATTATTCCCTTATTTCCACAATCTTCAGTTTAGTTTTTGACAAAACACTCACTTGACATCAGCTTTTTGTACAGAGATCATCGGGTAACATGAGAAAACGCTAAAATTCCATTGGTCAGTCCTTTGAAAATGGCGCCGTCCAGTTGCCGTTCCAGTAACGTCTCAAAACGGTTGACATCATGATTATGTTAGTGATTCCCGTGCTTATGAATCCGCTGAGATCTTTTCCACTGCTTTGCGCTAATTTTAAATTGTTTAATGTCCTTTGTAATTTGTGCTGTCACATTATATCATTATCAGTATATGTTGCAATGTACATGTATTTCAACAAAAATTGTTTGTACCATGGTACAAAATTTAATTTTTTTTTTTTCGATATAATATATGTTTGTTTAGATTAATTGCCTCCCATTCAGGGTTATTTTAAAGAATTAAAAAAAATCCAAGCTAAAACAGTAAAACAAAGCTAATTCCAAGAAACCTTTGTTATGATCTTTTTAGAAAGTCTGAAAATCAGCTTAATGTATGCAAATGATGAAGTCTACTTCAAGCAGCTCATCTACTTACAATACAAGAGCAGGCATGACGGATGACGGCAATGGCTACAAGTGCTATATCGGATCATGTTTGTCTAAGTGAACAAACTAAATCAAATGAGACACAATATATTGTGCTACCTATCGTGATACAGTTACTCTGTATACTATATTGCGGTATTGTTTTCCTGTATCGTGACAGCACTATGTACATGTACGTTGTTTATGGTACAAGGTGTCAACCCTCTTCATGAACTGAAGCTTATATATATATTAATCAATGCATTTAGGTTATTATGAAATCCAAGATGGCCTTCATCTTGAAAACATGTTTGAAATAAATATTATTTTACTTTGATATTATGAAGTAACATTGGTTGGAATGAAGCACAATATGGTGTTGTACTACATGTATATATATCATCACTTGAGGTGCAAAAGTTAAATACCTGGGAAAGTAAAAAGGATTATAACTAACCAGTAAATAAAAGCAAAGAAAATGCTGGAACGGGGATTTTCTTTTCTTTCATCATTAACCGGTTTTTCAATATAACAGAGTTCAAATTAATTAAGCGAGTTCGTCTGTGATGAATCAATTATGACATGTGCAGTGTCAGTGTTATGGTGAATTCATATGTTGGACATTGTGGGTACTGGCTATTGATGTTATGTATGGTGTGGGTACTGGCTATTGATGTTATGTATGGTGTGGGTACTGGCTATTGATGTTATGTATGGTGTAAAGAAAATGCTCATGGTGAGGTCATAGACCATCTTTTGTTGATATTTTTGTTTTGTTTTGCAGAATCGAGATGTCATTGTGTCAACTAATGGACATACAGAGCCAACTACCAGCGTACATAAAGACCCGACTACTAATGTACATACAGAGCCATCAATAAGTGTACAAGCAGAGCCGACTACCAGTTTGCATGCAAGACCAACTGCCAATGTACATACAGAGCCAACTACCAACGTACATACAGAGCCGACTACCAATGTACATACGGTTTGGTTTATTTTGTTTAACGTCCTATTAACAGCTAAGGTAATTTAAGGACGGCCTCCAGTGCGTGCGAAATGTATGCGTGTGATGAGTGCGTATGTGTGTTTTGGGAGGCTGTGGTATGTTTGTGTTAAGTCTCCTTGTGATAGGCCGGATCTTTTGCCGATTTAGAGTGCTACCTCACTAAAGCATACTGCCGAAGACACCCAGCAGCACACCCCACCCGGTCACATTATACTGACAACGGGCGAACCAGTCGTCCCACTCCTAATTTGCTGAGCGCTAAGCAGGAGCAGCAACTACCATTTTTAAAGACTCTGGTATGTCTCGGCCAGGAGACAGAACCCAAAGCCTTCCTCACAGGGGCGAACGCTCAACTAAAGGCCAAAAGTGAGGCATTGTCAAGGGAGACATTAGGAAGAAGAAAGTTGTTAAGAAAGAAGAGAAAAGATAATATCCTAAGTTGTGTACAAGCAGAGCCAATTGCCAATGTACATAAAGAGCCAATTGCCAAAGTACATACAGAACCAACTACCAATTTGTATACAGGGCTAACTACAAATGAACATACAGAACCATTTGGATTGGTATTGTCTGGAGTTAAGACTGAAAAATATCAATATTTTCTGGTTATTTTTTTGTTTAAAATCTTCATTCTATGACCATGTGTTAATATAAATTGATTCGTGCACGTGTAGGTTTTCCTTGTATGATTTATTGGTAGATCTTAGTAAAACCTTAACAGCTATGCCATTGTGATCAATATTTTTAACCCCTTTCCTGCACGAGGAAAGTTATTTTCTGGATCATATAAACTGACCTAAGAAATTTATAGCCATCTGACTGGTTGTTTTTCTCTTGGTACTCCAGATTTCCTCCATCACCTTACCCTGGTTATCAATTGGACATAAAACTCTATTTAACAAACAAGCCATTGCTAATTTACTAAAAGTTTCCTTTTTTAATGGTGTTACACAAGAAAAGTATGTCAAAAATTCAGCTGATAATGCATGGGATTAGATTAGATTGTGTAAGGCCAGTTGGACATTATTGTACAATACAAAATAGAAATTGATTTTACATGATTATATATATCTTTTCAATTTTTTTCAGGATGTAAAGCAAGATTCCATCCATTTGTCGGGAAAGAAATTGACACATGTCATAATGGGAAAGGGTAAGTTATGCATTTTACAGTCGGTATGAATTTGAGTTTCGATTTACATTTAATGAACATTTCATGCTTTTATGTGTAAATTTAAGAGGAATTATTTGGTTTAAATTATGCATACTTATGTTAATAAAGAATTTCAGAGATCTGCATACTATTTTTAAAATAGTATTTGTTCAGCCTAACCTGCAGTATCATTGTGAGCAAAAAGATGGTTATGTAATACATACGGTATGTAGTCAAACCTTGTTATCTTGAAGTCAAAGGGACGGTAATTATATAATAACTTTCTTTGAGTTGTCCAAGTATTCAAGTTGTATGACCTTTTCAATGACACATTAATTTCAAAGCTCGGTATTTCCGACATTCAGAAATAACTGACTGATCTCCAGATCAGACAGGACGATCTGGACCATTGGTTTTGTTTGGTTTATTTTGATAACGTCCTATTAACAGCTAAGGTCATTTAAGGCCGATCTGGACCAATATTCTCGTAGAAACTGTAAGAAATGAGAACATTGACACTCATTATTGATGCATGTAATTCATTCCTTGGTGTAATGGTAACCAAGAGTGATATCAGCCGCTCCCACAGGGTGGGTCCCATATCTGGTCAGTTCCCTCATGACATCATTGTCCGATTCATCTCGTATCGTGTACGTGCCTCTTCTAAGGTCCGTTATCTTAAATCAACAGTAGCCATTTCAGGAACATGGACTAATGATGGGAGCATAGTCATCAGGCATACTAGTGGGGCCAAGGCCAACCTCAGTGAACTGGGTTCCTACCATGACACCCCCCCCCCCCCCCCCCCCCTCAGCAGGATCAGCGACGCGATCCGCCATCCCGTGTCAGAACTCTAGCCTCTCAACAGAACCAGCGTGAACCCAAACACCTATCTAGGCCTGGTACTTCAGCCCTATCCTCCTCAACCAACCGATTTGACACTCTTTCCAATGATAAATAACATTTTTTTGTCCAATATGTAAATCACATTATTTCTTTGTTCTTTGATTGTCCTACGCATAATGCTATTAGACATTCTCTGTTTTCCTCAGTAGATAGTTATACAAATCATAACCATTCTAACATTAGCACTTTCTTACAAGGTTGCCCCGACTGTGATAAGTTTGTAAATATACAAATATTAAATGATGTTCAATTGTTCATTGGTAAATCGAGACGCTTTATTCTCTATATGCTTTTAATATATAGGCCATGATATAATATATTATTATATTGTATTGTACTGTGTTATATTATTTATAACTTATATTTAAATGAATGTGGGTATATATGATATAATATAAGTATAATATAGTCATTTATACATTCTTTTTTTGTTAAAATGTATAAGTATACATGTCCTGAAAGATCCCTTCATCTTCATTGGTCACATGTGTCACCAGTTGAGTATGCTAAGTCTTGTATATATGTGAAGTATATCGTCTGCTAAACATTTTGAGTGATAGTAATTTTTCTGACAATTTATAATATAATATTTTACATTTATATATATTATTTTTGCTTAATTATGCACATGGACTTTTGGTCAATGTTCGTTAATGAATCATTCTTATAGATAAAGTTGATATAAAATATTTTATTATCAAATATGTATACATGTTTATACAGTGGAACTTCGTTAGCTCGAACTCGGAAAACTCGAATACCCCGCTCAACTCGAAGTACCTCATCAGTCCCGGCCGAATTATCTCTTTATCTTAGTAAAGAACACTCGGGGAACTCGAACTCTGAAAACTCGAAATTTGGTCCCAACAATAACAAGAGATCCTAGAGGGATCTTGGCGCCCACCATTGAATGATCTTTATAAGTTCCATGTCAGATTGATCTTTTCTCTACTTTTCCCTTCCTCTAAGTCTTACTAATCTGTGTAAATTCAGAAACAGCCCTCTAGTACTTTTCAAACAAGGGGAACCTATATATAAAATTTAAGATTTAGCGATAATGGCTGTCTGTCGGCCATGTTGTTTTCGGATTGGTCCCAATATGATAAACTAGGCACTGAGGGGAACCTACATATGAAATTTGAGAAATAGCGATAACAATCTTCAATTGTCAAAATCCAAGATGGCTGCCTGTCGGCCATGTTGTTTTCTGATTAGTCTCAAAATGCAATATGCATAACAAGGCACCAAGAGGAACCTACATATGAAATTTGAGAAAGATCCCTTCAGTACTTTCTGAGAAATAGCGATAACAAACTTCAATTGTCAAAATCCAAGATGGCTGCCTGTCGGCCATGTTGTTTTCCGATTGGTCTCAAAATGCAATATGCATAACTAGGCACCAAGGGGAACCAACATATGAAATTTGAGAAAGATCCCTTCAGTACTTTATGAGGATTAGCGATAACAAGAATTGTTTACGGACGGACGGACCACGGACGCAGGGCGATTTGAATAGCCCACCATCTGATGATGGTGGGCTAAAAAGCAATGATTAAAACATTAAAAAACATATTTACACAGGTTTTGTGTTGTTGGTTGTTTTTTTTAATTGAAAATAAGACGACAGGGGGGACGAGTGATTCTAGTTGAGGGACGAGTGGTTCTCATGTTGCTCTTGTCCCCTTGGACGAGTGCTTTCAAAAATATTTTTCTCACCCTGTTGCGTGTGGAGAGTGCGGTATCTTCGTGCCAAGTCTCCTTGTGATAGGCCGGAACTTTTTGCCGATTTACTGCCGAAGACACCCAGCAGCACACCCCACCCGATCACATTATACTTACAACGGGCAAACCAGTCATCCCACTCCAAATATGCTGAGCACAAAGCAGGAGTAGCAACTTCCATTTTTAAAGACACTGGTATGTCTCGGAAAGGGTTACAGAACCTTAAAGCCTTCCTCACAGGAGCGAACGCTCAACCAAAGTGAGGCATTGTCAAGATAGACGTTAGGAAGAAGTTGTAAAGAGAAAAGATAAGATCCCAAATTTAGTCGCCTCTTACGATCATGCAATGGGGGCAGCAGGTACAATTCTTGCGCCCTACATGCAGGGTTACTTATAAAATGATCAAGTGCGGGGCAGATAGGGGTCAATTTTTTCTGAAATTTCAAAAATGTTCTTCTCCATACTCCATACATGGGAATCAACTACTATCTATCATTTATAGAGTTGGCTTAAAATGCTTTACAAAAACTGAATTTCATGACCCTTGGGTATCTCCTGGGGAGGGGTAACTTAACCATAGTTTATATAAGAGAAATAACATATCTGAGCACCGTTTCTTGAGTTGACATTAGAAATATTCAGAATTGGTTAGAATAATCATTACATCTGTAGGATGGCAGTTTTGGCCTTGTCAGACCCCCATTGGATGGCATCTGGTTGACCTGTCAAATGTTGTTCAGTTAGCAAGGCTTTTCGAGGCCGTTAATAAGTCCCGTTTCAAATGTTCTTCCCAAAATGAAAATGAGAAAAGCGCTGGGAGGTAGTCACCATATACTACATGGAGACCCTGCCTCAAAATGACCATGGCTATTCACAGGGTCATAATCGACAAATATATCAGATTATGAACTATACAGGTTCAGTTATTTATGAATTCAAATGTTGTTTATTTTTAGATCAAATGGACAGACAATGATTCTTCACATAAATTGGGATAAGGATATTCTCCCATCCTATCGCACTACAGACCGGAAAACATAGCCTCCACCTATTCCAAATTGATGCCATTGTTGACAGATTTTCTCCAACAAATCCAGTGGGGTTAAATGGATTTGAAAATAACCTGGCATACATTCCTTCTGTCCAAGAAGAGGAGCAACTACTGAATGGCTTACATTTTCATTGCAACAGCCATTAGAAATGTCTCCGATGTATAAAAATATTTGGATAACATATAACCGCAGCATTTGGACCATAAACATAGTAAATATGCAGAAATTAAGTTTTTTAAAAGCCCTGATAGAGTCAATGAGCTTATAAATGTCATAGTGCGGCATCTGTGTGTCAGTCTTTAAGCAAAATTTCATTTAGATTACTGCTAGTCCTGAACAAAAATTTAATTTTGATGATAAGTTCGGAACATTAATTCGGAAAGGAGATTTGGTGTTGTATACATGTACAATGCATCTCCCCTGGGGTCGGAGAGGTGTATGGGGTCTATTCGGAACTATATAGCAAATTTTTTAAACTCCTTTATTAAAAAATATCAGTGTAATATAATGGTTACTGAATTGAGAGTATTTTGCAATTCGATTATTACTGAAATATCTTTAAATAAAATGCTAATAATAGCTAGCCATTTAAGGTCACATGGGTCAAATTTATTAAAAATAATCTCTCATTAACCAAATTCAGAGGAGAGTGTAATGAACACCCTGGGCTACCCTTGGCTCGCAAAGTTAAAGTGGTTAAATGTCAGTTCTAGCTTTTTTTTATTCTTTTTATCACCGATGCATACACATTCCTAAAATTGTGAATACAATGTAAAGTTGTAAAGATTTCTATTATTATTTTGAAATACCCAGTTGGACTCTTTGACACAAATGAGAACAAGACTGATGAAGTGATCCGTCGCCTTAAAACTCCCAACTGATCTGTATGTCGCTGTAAGGAAATAAGAGGTATTTGATGCTGTTTTCTTTGGAGGTACAAGGTTAATTTATTCAGCAGCAATTGAATTTATTAATGTTTTGATTCTTTAAATAGTAATAAGAGGAGTAGCAAAGAGATAACTACAAATTGTACTTTTATTGAGAGAAGTATGTTTGGATAGGTGTATGTCATCTCACATAAAATTGTAAATACAACTAGCAATTTGAAATATATATTCATCGTCTATCCATCGCCATATCTAGTAATAAAATACTGAACGGGAAGGGGAAAAGATTAAGCATAAACGGTGACTCCGACCCCCAAGGGGCCAAAGGGGTGGGCTCCAATAGGGGAAATAGAGGCAATTCCTTTAAATTGCTATAAGTCATACATTAAGTTATTGATGGATTTGAGCCCAATTCAGCCAGAAGCATCCTGGAGGAAAGATTTGGTATAAATGGTGACTCGATGGGGCCAGCGGGGCGGGGCCCAATAGGGGAAATGGCTATTAGGCATTTTTTTCTCAAGTCTTAAGAATGCTGTACAATATCCTTGTACCTAAGTCGAACAGCTTCATTATTAACTTGTCTATCTATCCATATGTTTCTCAGTCTGTAGATAAATATTGTCAAGAAAACACCTTCTGAACTAGTGAACTGAAACAACATGTACATAGCAATGTAAGGGCCATATGGCTGGATCAATGTGCAGTGTTCTTTTTTCAAAAAAAAATTGTAATACATATCCATGAGCGCAAATGGTAGGATAGGGTGGTTTTAGTTAACAATCGTCTACAAATATAGCAATATCCTTCTTTTCTTTCAGTCTTTTATTTTGAATCACCTCAGATTCAGTGTTATCTTTCTATTTCAATTAATGTAAATCTATTCAAAGGAAATTTTCAAGTTAACATACAATACAGACTTGGCAGGTGATCCTTGCACAGTATGCTACTACAGAAACATTCTTGGTCATTGGTGTAAAGTGTAAAGGGCAAGGTAAAGAACGCATATAAAGTATACAAGTTGTTGTACTACACAATTTAAGATGCCTTGTGTTTAGTGCTGTTTGGGTTGGTTTGGTTTATTTTGTTTAACGTCCTATTAACATCTAAGGTCATTTAAGGACGGCCTCCCGTGCGTGCGACATGTATGAGTATGGTTTAGTGCTGTTCGTGGACAGTCTGGAATCTGGGATTATAGCCAATCTGCGACTACTAGATCTTTCCAAGATGACATCAGCAGACAGAATAAAATGGCTCAATTACACGTGTCAGGAGTTTGTCCATCAATGGTTTTTCGAAATCACATTAGACATATGTGAGGAAATGAGCCTACTCTGCATCAGGAGAACTATTGGCAAGCAAACTACCAAAATGGTCGATTCAAGTGTCATCGTTGTGATACAGATTATAAAAGAGTTTGGTTTGGTTTATTTTGTTTAACGTCCTATTAACAGCTAAGGGCAATTAAGGACGGCCTCCCGTGCGTGCGACATGTATGCGTGTGATGAGTGCGTATGTGTGTTTTGGGAGGCTGCGGTATGTTTGTGTTAAGTCTCCTTGTGATAGGCCGGATCTTTTGCCGATTTATAGTGCTACCTCACTGAAGCATACTGCCGAAGACACCCAGCAGCACACCCCACCCGGTTACATTATACTGACAACGGGCGAACCAGTCGTCCCACTCCTAATTTGCTGAGCGCTAAGCAGGAGCAGCAGCTACCATTTTTTAAAGACTCTGGTATGTCTCGGCCAGGGGACAGAACCCCAAAGCCTTCCTCACAGGGGCATTGAGGCATTGTCAAGTGAGACATTAGGAAGAAGAAAGTTGTTAAGAGAGAAGAGAAAAGATAAGATCCCAAGTTTAGTCGCCTCTTACGATCATGCAATGGGGCAGCAGGTACAATTCTTACGCCCTACCTGCAGCATAAAAGAGTCCTTCGAAATCACATGAATCTGGAAAACACGGGAGTGTCACTTACAAGACAGAAGAAGAAAAGGGAAACAAAGAAAGATAAATTACAATATTCTTTACTGCAATCTAATTAAAATCTTGATATTCTTGTTTATGTAACGTAGTGGCAATGACCATCTAGATTTTAATTAGATTGGGGGGCAGCAGGTACAATTATTAATTGAAAAGATAAGATCCCAAATTTAGTCACTTTCTATGATCATGCAATTGGGCAGCAGGTACAGTTCTCACGCCCTACCTGCAGGGCAATTTATTTTCGAGAAATTGTCTGGCAGAGCAGGTCCTAGAGGCAGATACTTAAGTTGATGATTTTTTTTCCAAAATATTACCGACAAGTACTGCAGAAGAGGTGAATGCTGATAGCAAACTTCAATCAGAGCAAAGGGTGGGAGGCTGTTGCCCGCGTAGATTTTGATAAGAGCGATTTATTCCTCTCAAGTGAAGACTTGATTCACACCACTTATACTTTTATAGACGGAATATCCATCGTTGAACATGGGACGCGAAGAACAGGCGATTATTTCATAATGTTCTTGATAAAAGGACAATGGATATGATAAATTAATCGAAGTGTTTCACTACAACCCAATGTAAACAAACCATATTCAGTCGCCATATTCTCCAGTCCCCTTTTCAATTATTGTTAAAGTAGAAGTTCATAAAGTGTTAAATAAATGGTACTCTCATATCCTCGGTAAGTCGGTAAGTTGTTGATATAAATTCGCCAACAATGTATATGATATATATATATATATATATATATATAGATATAAGGGAACGCTACTTTGTCAAATTATGTAAAATCCACTTCAGTAATACACATCACTTCAGAATGTTAATTTTGATTTATCTTAAGTTATCTTTTGGTAATTAAGTGTTTACAAGAGACAAGTATACCAAAAGCCAGGACCAGAGGAACCCAGGGCACGTCGGATATATTCAGTGAATAACCATTAACAGAAGAAAGAACCACAGACGTGACATGATATCACATTACAAACTAGAATGCAAGACTTGTCCGAAACGGAAGATGACCGAACATTTTAACAATTTTATGCTGTAGATGGACTTCTCGAGATCATCTGTCCTGCAGGTATGGCGCAAGAACTTTACCGGCTGCCCCAATTGCATGATCGTAAGAGGTGACTAAATTTCGGATCTAATTTTTTCTCTTCTTTCTGAACAACCTTCTTCCTTATGCCTCACATTTGGCCTTTAGTTTAGCGCTCGCACCTGCGTGTAAGGCTTTGCGTTCTATCATACCAGTCTTTTTAAATGGTAGTTGCCACACCTGCAAAACGCTCAGCCTCCCAAAACGCATAAATAAGGAGCCGTCCTTAAATTACCTTAGCCGTTGATAGGAGGTGAAGCAATAATAAACCAAACCAAATCGTGTTAGAATATTAAGCTCTGCTTTTGGTTGGTATCCTTGGAATGACGTCCGCCAGCCCTGCAGGTAGGGCTTAAGAATTGTACCTGCTGCCCCCATTGCATGATATTTTCTACACTTGCATTTAATATCATCTTTAGTTGTGTTAATACTGTGTTGTACTGTATTCTTACGCATTGAATATGGGACGAGATTTGGTTCCGGTGGTGTACACCTTATCGGAGGTATTTTCACCTTTGAGGTAACAGTCATGCCTAAACCAAGGTCAGAATCACACAAAAATTATATATGTGTTTAGGGTTACAAGTTGAGAATTGAGTAGGGTCGGTAGGTAGGAAAGTTACTTTGTTTTATTTTTTTATTTTATTTTCTTAATTTCCGGGGTGCTATTCAGAATTGAAACACACACATTTTAAGTCGGACGTTAAATATCAACAATTGAAAGCTAAACCATGTAGGTAAATGTATGTTACCCTTTACTTTCCCTACTTTGGGCATTTGAATATACATGTGCTTCATAGTATCTATATTGGTCAAACAAACATCGGAATGTTTGCCCTTTATCTGTTTTACTAAAAAAAAATGCCCTGCAGGTAGGGCGTGAGAACTGTACCTGCTGCCCAATTGCTAGATCATAGGAAGTGACTAAATTTGGGATCTTATCTTTTCAATTAATAATTGTACCTGCTGCCCCCCAATCTAATTAAAATCTAGATGGTCATTGCCTCTACGTTACATAAACAAGAATATCAAGATTTTAATTTATCTTTCTTTGTTTCCCTTTTCTTCTGTCTTGTAAGTGACACTCCCGTGTTTTCCAGATTCATGTGATTTCGAAGGACTCTTTTATGCTGCAGGTAGGGCGTAAGAATTGTACCTGCTGCCCCATTGCATGATCGTAAGAGGCGACTAAACTTGGGATCTTAACAACTTTCTTCTTCCTAATGTCTCACTTGACAATGCCTCAATGCCCCTGTGAGGAAGGCTTTGGGGTTCTGTCCCCTGGCCAAGACATACCAGAGTCTTTAAAAAATGGTAGCTGCTGCTCCTGCTTAGCGCTCAGCAAATTAGGAGTGGGACGACTGGTTCGCCCGTTGTCAGTATAATGGAACCGGGTGGGGTGTTTTCGGCAGTATGCTTCAGTGAGGTAGCACTATAAATCGGCAATTGGTTTGGTTTGGTTTATTTTGTTTAACGTCCTATTAACATCTAAGGTCATTTAAGGACGGCCTCCCTATAAATCGGCAAAAGATCCGGCCTATCACAAGGAGACTTAACACAAACATACCGCAGCCTCCCAAAACACACATACGCACTCATCACACGCATACATGTCGCACGCACGGGAGGCCGTCCTTAATTGACCTTAGCTGTTAATAGGACGTTAAACAAAATAAACCAAACCAAACCCCCATTTGATGGCATCTGCTAGACCTGTCAAATGTTGTTCAGTTAGCAAGGCTTTTCGAGGCCGTTAATAAGTCCCGTTTCAGACGTTAAACAAAATAAACCAAACCAAACTCTTTTATAATCTGTATCACAACGATGACACTTGAATCGACCATTTTGGTAGTTTGCTTGCCAATAGTTCTCCTGATGCAGAGTAGGCTCATTTCCTCACATATGTCTAATGTGATTTCGAAGAACCATTGGTGGACGAACTCCTGACACGTGTAATTGAGCCATTTTATTCTGTCTGCTGATGTCATCTTGGAAAGATCCTAGTAGTCGCAGATTGGCTATATCCGCAGATTCCAGACTGTCCACGAACAGCACTAAACCACACTCCTACATGTCGCACGCACGGGAGGCCGTCCTTAAATGAACTTAGATGTTAATAGGACGTTAAACAAAATAAACCAAACCAACCCAAACAGCACTAAACACAAGGCATCTAAAATTGTGTAGTACAACAACTTGTATACTTTATATGCGTTCTTTACCTTGCCCTTTACACTTTACACCAGTGACCGAGAATGTTTCTGTAGTAGCATACTGTGCAAGGATCACCTGCCAAGTCTGTACTGTATGTTAACTTGAAAATTTCCTTTGAATAGATTTACATTAATTGAAATAGAAAGATAACACTGAACCTGAGGTGATTCAAAATAAAAGACTGAAAGAAAAGAAGGATATTGCTATATTTGTAGACGATTGCTAACTAATACCACCCTATCCTACCATTTGCGCTCATGGATATGTATTAAAAAAAAATTTGAAAAAAGAACACTGCGCATTGATCCAGCCATATGGCCCTTACATTGCTATGTACATGTTGTTTCATTGCAATTGGTTCAGTTCACTAGTTCAAAAGGTGTTTTCTGGACAATATTTATCTACAGACTGAGAAACATATGGATAGATAGACAAGTTAATAATGAAGCTGTTCGACTTAGGTACAAGGATATTGTACAGCATTCTTTAGACTTGAGAAAAAAAATCCCTGATAGCCATTTCCCCTATTGGACCCCGCCCCGCTGGCCCCATCGAGTCACCATTTATACCAAATCTTTCCTTCAGGATGCTTCTGGCTGAATTGGGCTCAAATCCATCAATAACTTAATGTATGACTTATAGCAATTTAAAGGAATTGCCTCTATTTCCCCTATTGCGGCCCACCCCTTTGGCCCCTTGGGGGTCGGAGTCACCGTTTATGATTAATCTTTTCCCCTTCCCGTTCAGTATTTTATTACTAGATATGGCGATGGATAGACGATGAATATATATTTCAAATTGCTAGTTGTATTTACAATTTTATGTGAGATGACATACACCTATCCAAACATACTTCTCTCAATAAAAGTACAATTTGTAGTTATCTCTTTGCTACTCCTCTTATTACTATTTAAAGAATCAAAACATTAATAAATTCAATTGCTGCTGAATAAATTAACCTTGTACCTCCAAAGAAAACTGCATCAAATACCTCTTATTTCCTTACAGCGACATACAGATCAGTTGGGAGTTTTAAGGCGACGGATCACTTCATCAGTCTTGTTCTCATTTGTGTCAAAGAGTCCAACTGGGTATTTCAAAATAATAATAGAAATCTTTACAACCTTACATTGTATTCATAATTTTAGGAATGTGTATGCATCGGTGATAAAAAGAATAAAAAAAAGCTAGAACTGACATTTAACCACTTTAACTTTGCGAGCCAAGGGTAGCCGAGGGTGTTCATTACACTCTCCTCTGAATTTGGTTAATGAGAGATTATTTTTAATAAATTTGACCCATGTGACCTTAAATGGCTAGCTATTGTTAGCATTTTATTTAAAGATATTTCAGTAATAATCGAATTGCAAAATACTCTCAATTCAGTAACCATTATATTACACTGATTTTTTTTAATAAAGGAGTTTAAAAAATTTGCTATATAGTTCCGAATAGACCCCATACACCTCTCCGACCCCAGGGGAGATGCATTGTACATGTATACAACACCAAATCTCCTTTCCGAATTAATGTTCCGAACTTATCATCAAAATTAAATTTTTGTTCAGGACTAGCAGTAATCTAAATGAAATTTTGCTTAAAGACGGACACACAGATACTGCACTATGACATTTATAAGCTCATTGACTCTATCAGGGCTTTAAAAAAACTTAATTTCTGCATATTTACTATGTTGATGGTCCAAATGCTGCGGGTATATGTTATCCAAATATTTTGATACATCGGAGACATTTCTAATGATGGCTGTTGCAATGAAAATGTAAGCCATTCAGTAGTTGCTTCTCTTCTTGGACAGAAGGAATGTATGCCAGGTTATTTTCAAATCCATTTAACCCCACTGGATTTGTTGGAGAAAATCTGTCAACAATGGCATCAATTTGGAATAGGTGGAGGCTATGTTTTCCGGTCTGTAGTGCGATAGGATGGGAGAATACCCTTATCCCAATTTATGTGAAGAATCATTGTCTGTCCATTTGATCTAAAAATAAACAACATTTGAATTCATAAATAACTGAACCTGTATAGTTCATAATCTGATATATTTGTCGATTATGGCCCTGTGAATAACCATGGTCATTTTGAGGCAGGGTCTCCATGTAGTATATGTGACTACCTCCCAGCGCTTTTCTCATTTTCGTTTTGGGAAGAACATTTGAAACGGGACTTATTAACGGCCTCGAAAAGCCTTGCTAACTGAACAACATTTGACAGGTCTACCAGATGCCATCCAATGGGGGTCTGACAGGGCCAAAACTGCCATCCTACAGATGTAATGATTATTCTAACCAATTCTGAATATTTCTAATGGCAACTTATTTCTCTTACATAAACTATTTTGATCATCACTTCACCCAATGTATAGTAATAAGCAACAAAATACGAAACCAACTGGGCGGATACATTTATTAGGTTATCTCAACCAAAGAAACAAAAGATACATACAAATCCATAAAACCACCAAGAAGTATATAATACAACCTGATAGTAATAGATATAATTGGAGAAAAATAAAAATAACTTTACCCCAGCCCAGGTAGTTTGGTGTATATCAATGTTATAGTTCATTTTGAACGCAAGACTTTAAAGTTCAGGAACACCTTACCAGTCAATATAGAGAATTAACAAGTTAACATAGCGAAGAACCAAACAGTTTTGCTTCATTCAATTTTGTCGAAAAGACTGAATCGATATATCTCAACACAGCATCACTTGACCAATAGCCAATCGATTAAATGGTTTCGATTGAAAAACCTAACTTTGCGAGCCACGAGGCCCCACCTCGGCGAAAAGAGTGGGCGCGAATCTGAGAGTTCTCCTCCCCTGCTAATTTTAAGCTAAGCTGTAGTTTGCACAAAAAGCCTTATAGCTCAATGGAGAACCGTCTTCTTGAATTAGAAGAGGTCCAAGCGGGTCAACAGGCCCTCTACGGAGTAACAGAGCATGCAAAGCGGACGCGGGACATAAAGCGTTCCCTGTCATTGGTAATACAACCTCTACTGCTTTCTCTCTGAACTGTATAGTTTTTGTCTTACTCAAACACAACAGGAATCCCCATTCATGGGGAAGCAAATCAATACGTCGAACATCAGTATCTTTGTTGAATGTGGATCCCTTAACTGTAACACTCCCAGGGCGAAGAAGTCCGTAAAAAGCGATTAAACAAGCACACCAGAATACTAGGTCGGACAAATCATTCAAGTTCAAAACCGCCTTGATTTTTAATAGTTGATGCGGCGAGATGGCGGCCACTGGGGATTGAGCGGTACCCAAATCGCGCTTAATACCACGAAGAACCAGTTTAAATTGATAGTCAGTAGCCACAGGATCGTTAAAACCAGATATCTTGTGCAAATGGACAATGATATTGAGATATTGTAGAATAGTACCATACCGGAAACCACGATTGTTCGCAAGATATGTCGCATACATCTGCAGTACCGAGGACGAAACTGGAATCGTGGGTTGGTGGAAATTATCACAAAAGTTCAGAAAGCACCGTGTCTGTGTGTCGTATGTAGAATGTGTCGACTTAGCCCACGCCTATACTTTGTAGAGTGCCCTTGCTGCCTCTAAGTCTCGAACTGTGGAGCCACCTGTGAGATATAAAGTGTAATGACATGCTGAGAATGTTCGTTCACACTGAAATGACAGAGGCTAAGCGAGGGAACCCATGAATATAAAAGGCATAGTTTATCTGGTTCGTGGAGGCGTGAGCATGCATCCGCTATATTGTTAGCTCACCTGCCCGAAGGGCAAGTGAGCTTATGCCATGGTGCGTCGTCCGTCCGTCTGTCCGGCCGTCCGGCGTCAACTTTTTCATTTAAACAACTTCTTCTCAATAACCAAGAGGCCCAGGAACTTCATATTGGGCCTTTAGCATACTGGGGTGAAGGGCTTCCAAGTTTGTTCAAATAATTGACCTTGACCTTCATTCAAAGTCACATGGGTCAAATAGGCTATAATCTTCAAACGACTTCTTCTCAATAACCAAGAGGGCCAGGAACTTGATATTTGGCCTGTAGCATGCTTGGGTGAAGGGCTACAAAGTTTGTTCAAATAAATGACCTTGACCTTCATTCAAGGTCACATGGGTCAAATAGGCTATAATCTTCAAACAACTTGTCAATAACCAAGAGGCCCAGGGACTTGATATTGGGCCTGTAGCATGCTGGGGTGAAGGGCTACCAAGTTTGTTCAAATAAATGACCCTGATCTTCATTCAAGGTCACATTTGTCAAATAGGCTATAATCTTCAAACGACTTCTTCTCAATAACCAAGAGGCCCAGGGACTTGATATTGGGCCTGTAGCATGCTGGGGCAAGGGGCTACAAAGTTTGTTCAAATAAATGACCGTGACCTTCATTCAAGGTCACATGGGTCGAATAGGCTATAATCTTCAAACGACTTCTTCTCAATAACCAAGAGGCCAAGCGACTTGATATTGGGCCTGTAGCATGCTGGAGTGAGGGGCTACGAAGTTTGTTCAAATAAATGACCTTGACCTTCATTCAAGGTCACATTTGTCAAATAGGCTATTATCTTCAAATGACTTCTTCTCAATAACCAAGAGGCTCAGGGACTTGATATTGGGCCTGTAGCATGCTGGGGTAAAGGGCTACAAAGTTTGTTCAAATAAATGACCTTGACCTTCATTCAAGGTCGAATGGGTCAAATAGGCTATACTCTTCAAACAACTTCTCAATAACCAAGAGGCTAAGGGACTTGATATTGGGCCTGTAGCATGCTGGGGTGAAGGGCTACCAAGTTTGTTCAAATAAATGACTGTGACCTTCATTCAAGGTCAGATTTGTAAAATAGGCTATAATCTTCAAACAACTTCTCAATAACCAAGAGGCCCAGGGACTTGATATTGGGCCTGTAGCATGCTTGGATGAAGGGCTACAAAGTTTGTTCAAATAAATTACCTTGACCTTCATTCAAGGTCACATGGGTCAAATAGGCTATATTCTTCAAACAACTTCTCAATAAACAAGAGGCCCAGGGACTTGGTATTGGGTCTGTAGCATGATTGGGGGAAGGGCTACCAAGTTTGTTCAAATAAATGACCTTGACCTTCATTCAAGGTCATATTGGTCAAATAGCTATATTCTTCATATGACTTCCTCTTAATAACCAAAAGGCCCAGGGACTTGATATTGGGCCTGTAGCATGCTGGGGTGAAGGGCTACAAAGTTTGTTCAAATTAATGACCCTTGACTTACATTTAAGGTCACAGGGGTGAAATCGGCTTAAATCTGTAAACAATAATTTTGCGATAGCCAAGAGCCTCCTAGACCAGATATTAGGCCAATAAAATGCTGGAATGAAGGACTAGAAAATGTATTAATACGAATAAACCTAGCTTACTATGATAATCAGCATAGTATCTGTAGAAATGACCTCAATCAACTTCAAAGTTGCTGTAGAGCCAGGTGAGCGATACAGGCCCATTGGGCCTCTTGTTACAGACTCTTGGAAGATATTTAGCTTTTAGTGAAACATTGTTAATTGCACACATCCAAAACATGAGACGTAGTATGTACATAACTAGAGTGTTCCTCGATGTCCCTTTGTTGATCCATGAAACTGCCGACTTATTGTCACTGTATACAATAACATGTTTATTACAGAGGGTAGGCCCCCAACGACAAAATACAAAATAGATTGCAAAGAATTCTTTCACATTTATATGTTCTTGTGCCAAGGGAGGTAAATCTAGTTGCCAGTTCACATAGAATAGTCCCCATTATAATAACCGCCACCTCCCTCGGAGGACGCGTCAGTCTGTATCGAAGTAATCGGTTTATTGTCTAGAATTGCACATGTTCCATTAAATACTGACATGAACGCGATCCACCAATGCAAGTCTGCGAAGAACTCCTCCGATAGAACCATTTTATGCGAGTTGTCACACAAATTGTCTTTCATATTAATGATTCTACGCAAAAAGGTACGGCCTCCATTTATCACTTGTGAAGCCCAAGTTGTTTACGACTTGCTCTCTTTCGCGAAGAAAAGTTCACAAGTATTTCGGAAAAGGATACAAGATTATCACGTGATAACGAAAAAGTCATATAGAGACAGTATTGATCAATACGCCCAAAAAAACAATTTCTTGGGTAGGGCCTTCTAACTTTGACCAATTAATAGCAAAACCAAGAATACGAAGTAATTGTACAAGTTTAACCATTGCATTAAAACATTCTTCGTATGTTTTACCAAACACCAAAAAATCATCTAAATATGCTATTGCTAAAAAACCATATTTACATTTCAGCATTCTACAAACGGCACTAGTCAGGGTTTGGAAAATCTGAGGACTTTTTGATGCTCCATACATAAAAGTGGGGGACGTATCGCCATCAAAAATATATTTCAAACCAGTGGCTTTATAATTAGACGGATGGATTTTAACTGATCTATAACCTGAGCTCAAATCAATATTTGCAAGATAACACCCAGGTGTTATGTACTTGGCTCCGGTGCGCAGGTGTTATGTGCTTGGCTCTGTCCTGCAGGTAGGGTTTGGTTTGGTTTGGTTTAGTTTGCTTAACGTCCTATTAACAGCTTAGGTCATTTAAGGACGGCCTCCCGTGCGTGCGACATGCAGGTAGGGCGTAAGAATTGTATCTGCTGCCCCCATTGCATGATCGTAAGAGGCGACTAAACTTGGGATCTTATCTCTTCTCTTCTTTACAAACTTTCTTCCTAATGTCTCCCTTGACACTGCCTCACTTTTGGCCTTAAGTTGAGCGTTCGCCCCTGTGAGGAAGGCTTTGGGTTCTGTCCCCTGGCCGGGACATACCAGAGTCTTTAAAGATGGTAGTTGCTACTCCTGCTTAGCGCTCAGCATATTTGGAGTGGGACGACTGGTTGGCCCGTTGTCAGTATAATGTGACCGGATGGGGGTGTGCTGCTGGGTGTCTTCAGCAGTATGCTTCAGTGACATAGCACTTTAAATCGGCAAAAGTTCCGGCCTATCACAAGGAGACTCAACACAAACATACCACAGCCTCCCAAAACACACATACGCACTCATCACACGCATACATTTCGCACGCACGGGAGGCCGTCCTTAAAAGAACTTAGATGTTAATAGGACGTTAAACAAAATAAACCAAACCAAACCAAACTATCAACATCGTCTTTGGGGAGGAGGGCTTGCCAAGACTCAAAGTTTAAACATTTGTCTTTATTTACACTATTTACGCTGGTACTTTTGTTATCGCCACTATCAGGAACAGTACCAACCCCCCGGGTGGGGGTACATGTCACTTTTTTGATTGATCATGAGATGATGCACTGTGTGTAGCGTAACACACTGAGCACACATGAGCCAGTTTACACATTTTGTAGTCACATGTGCCGGCATTAAAAGTAACGACATATCTCACGATTGTCCGGAGTAAATGGACCACGTTTCCTTGGTACGTGTGACGAGTTCTCGCGTTTTGTCGCCGTTCCCTGTAGTACATTGGTCGTCGTGTTGTTAGGCTTGAATATGAGCTGGAAGTCTTGGATCCCCGTCTGTGGTGTACCCCATCGAAACTGCTCCTTATGTTGTTCCTCTCGATACTCGCGATCAAAAAGCAGTACACTCCCTCGCACATATTTGGACAAAAGACGGTTTACAGTTTGTGTGTACTCGATGTAGTCATTAATACCTTGTGTGTCTATTTCTCTTTGTTCAATCATTTCCTGTAGTATCTTGCTGTTGCCATAGCCCCACTGTTCAACGCTAATTTTATAGTAGTCTTTCTCTGATCTCTTACTGACTTTGACACCTGTATTTGTGAAAGTGACAATGTCCTCCTCGTTTGCTAACAGTAAAGGGTCTTGCCAATACAATGGCATCAATTTGGAATAGGTGGAGGCTATGTATTCCGGTCTGTAGTGCGATAGGATGGGAGAATATCCTTATCCCAATTTATGTGAAGAATCATTGTCTGTCCATTTGATCTAAAAATAAACAACATTTGAATTCATAAATAACTGAACCTGTATAGTTCATAATCTGATATATTTGTCGATTATGACCCTGTGAATAACCATGGTCATTTTGAGGCAGGGTCTCCATGTAGTATATGGTGACTACCTCCCAGCGCTTTTCTCATTTTCATTTTGGGAAGAACATTTGAAACGGGACTTATTAACGGCCTCGAAAAGCCTTGCTAACTGAACAATATTTGACAGGTCTACCAGATGCCATCCAATGGGGGTTTGGTTTGGTTTATTTTGTTTAACGTCCTATTAACATCTAAGGTCATTTAAGGACGGCCTCCCGTGCGTGCGAAATGTATGCGTGTGATGAGTGCGTATGTGTGTTTTTGGAGGCTGTGGTATGTTTGTGTTGAGTCTCCTTGTGATAGGCCGGATCGTTTGCCGATTTAGAGTGCTACCTCACTGAAGCATACTGCCGAAGACACCCAGCAGCACACCCCACCCGGTCACATTATACTGACAACGGGCGAACCAGTCGTCCCACTCCTAATTTGCTGAGCGCTAAGCAGGAGCAGCAACTACCATTTTTAAAAAAAACTCTGGTATGTCTCGGCCAGGGGACAGAACCCAAAACCTTCCTCACAGCGGCGAACGCTCAACTAAAGGCCAAAAGTGAGGCAATGTCAAGGAAGATATTAGGAAGAAGAAAGTTGTTAAGAAAGAAGAGAAGAGATAAGATCCCAAGTTTAGTCGCCTCTTACGATCATGCAATGGGGGCAGCAGGTACAATTCTTACGCCCTACCTGCAGGGCAGCGGGTTACCTACTTCGTAGCCAGAACGCCAGATAGTTTGAAAAATACAGATACAATGTATATATATAGTTTTGTTTCTATCTCAAATGAAGAAACTGTTTAATGTTGCCAATAAAAAAGCAAATTTTGATTTGCATTCCCCTATTTTTCAGACGTCGTCACATATACGCATACTCGAGTTAATACTGCGTATACAATTGTAGTCTATCATAGATTCCGGGTTGGAGGCAATTATTGATCCCAAGGTAGTATACCATATATTCAGTATATATTCGTTCTGTGTTCATCAACCATTTCAATTGAGTGCCTGCCAAATACAACACTATTATCATTATTCTGAATTCATTAATAATTAAATAATTGCTCTTTATAGAGGAATCACCGATGCGAAAAGCTTCGGACTATCTGGCATAGGCACTGGGTGAACCATTTCAATTATGAAGCTGCTAAATACAAGATTTATTTTTATTCCTACTTCATTAATAATTCAAAATTATTATAATTTTTTTTTATATAAAGGAATCACTGATGTGAAAAGCTACGGACTATCTGGAATGGGCACTTGGCGTTGATAAGGTAGCTGACTAGATTGATTTTACGAGTTATGCTTTCGTTTACAGTACACTCTGTCTAAACCGGACACCTTTGGGACCAGACAATAAGGCCGGTTTGTAGAGAGTTCCAGATTGTAGAGATTCTGCTTGATATCGTCGTTGAATGCAAAAAAATATATAATAATGATAAAAAAGATATATTACAAAGAAGATGTCATTGTACATTATTGTGCATTATTCATGCATATTCATACTTTGAATTGAATAACATAATTTAATTCAACACTGGCAATATGACACTATGTGAAACGTTACATCGGTTGAAAAAAAATCACTGATTGTTGCTTGTTTTAAGAGGCCTTTCACCGAGTCCGAACAATCAACCGATCTGACACTTTCTACAAGTGCAGATTCCCAATCTGAGGAATTAGCCTCAATTTCTAATTGGTCCTTAATGTCGGCGGCTGTCGTGAGATCCATGTTTGTTGATAATAGAAACGGAGTAATACAAAAGGTTTGTCGTCACTATCATCTCCGACTTCCTCATCCGGGTACGTTCGTGTAGTGAGGTCCGCGAAGGGGAAGCCAGGCAGCATGAAACATTTCTTAATTACGATACATTTACAAACACGTTATGGGTATTAATTGACAAAATGAATTCTTTATTGTACCTAACAACTGTTTCGGTGATTATCCAGCCGTAGCCACCTGTGGACAATGGCGTTTAAATACCTGTGCGGCAATTACAACTGTATAAACACTCGTCGGGAACCCCTGAAGCTACCGCACGCTACCAGGGAAACATCAGTGGGGCCGGTTTATACAGAGTAGATTTACTAGTATACAGAAGGAATGGGGCCGGGAGATATGGCCGGATTACAGAATAGACAGAGTCCGGATAATGCAGAGTTTATTAACTATAAATAAAGAAGGGAAATTTCGGGACCAAATTATTTGGCCGGTTTTGGCAAATATCCGGATTGGACAGAGTCCGGTTTGGACAGAGTGCACTTTAATTGTAAAATCTGCAAATAATTACAATCCGTATTTGAAGCGACTAAATATCAGAAAGAACTGCGGTAGTAATATTACTTACTATTGATGGCTATAGAAAACATGTAAACAGCCATTGTACCAACAAACCATATCGACTATTTCTACCGTAGTTGAACCCCAACCAGTCCCACCTATCACATACCAGAGTCTTTAGAAATGGTAGTTGCAACTCCTGCTTAGCGCTCAGTATATAAGGAGATGGACGACTGGTTCACCCGTTGTCAGTATAATGTGACCGGGTGGGGTGTGCTGCTGGGTGTCTTCGGCAGTATGCTCCAGTGAGGTAGCACTATAAATCGGCAAAAGTTCCGGCCTATCACAAGGAGACTTAACACGAAAATACCGGAGCCTTCCACAACACGCACACGCATGCATGTCGCACACACGGGAGGCCGTCCTTAGATGACCTTAGCTGTTAATAGGACGTTAAACAAAACAAGAGGCCCAGGGGCCTTAACGGTCATCTGACTCTAAATCAAAACCCTTATATTATTGTAGTATGCATTCTCTGTAGCAAGTATATAGTGGCACTGTAGGCCATGGTGGCCATCTTGGATTTCTGACCGACCCAATAAATAATAACACTTGGTCTGGACCATCCAAGGATAATTTCTGGTAAGTAAGAGCTGAATCCCACCGGTGGAATTTGAGAAGAGGTTTGAAATAGGTGTTGTTCATGAAAACCATTATTGCGCAATCATGTTACAAAATGGCCGTCATTGCTGCCATGTCAAAGTTTTTACGAGGCCGAAAAAAACAACAACACTTTGTTGGCCCTCCTTCCTTAACATCCTCACCAATTTCCAGCTCAATGGCACCAGTGGAACTGGAGAAGAAGTTTAAAATGTGTTTTTTACGATTGCGGATATGGCGGCCATCTTGGATTTCGGACCGACCCGAAAAATAACAACACTTGGTCAGGATTATCTCAGGATCATTTCTGGCAAGTTTCAGCTCAACAGCACTGGTGGAACTTGAGAAGAAGTTTAAAATGTGTTTTTCAAGATGGCGGCTATGGCGGCCATCTTGGAATTCGGACCGACCCGAAAAATAACAACACTTGGTCGGGATCATCTCAGGATCATTTCTGGCAAGTTTCAGCCCAACAGCACTGGTGGAACTTGAGAAGTTTAAAATGTGTTTTTCAAGATGGCGGCTATGGCGGCCATCTTGGATTTCGGACCGACCCGAAAAATAACAACACTTGGTCGCGATCATATCAGGATCATTACAGGCAAGTTTCAGCCCAACAGCACTGTTGGAACTTGAGAAGAAGTTTAAAATGTGTTTTTCAAGATGGCAGCTATGACGGCCATCTTGGATTTCGAACCAACCCGAAAAATAACAACACTTGGTCGCAATCATATCAGGATCACTTCAGGCAAGTTTCAGCTCAATAGCACTGGTGGAACTTGAGAAGAAGTTTAAAATGTGTTTTTCAAGATGGCGGCTATGGCGGCCGTCTTGGATTTCGGACCGACCCAAAAAATAACAACACTTGGTCGGGATCATCTCGGGATCATTTCTGGCAAGTTTCAGCCTAACAGCACTGGTGGAACTTGAGAAGAAGTTAAAAATGCGTTTTCAAAATGGCGGCTATGGCAGCCATCTTGGATTTCAGACTGACCCGAAAAATAACAAAACTTGGTCAGGACCATCTCAGGATCATTTCAGGCAAGTTTCAGCTTAATCCTACTGGTGGAACTTGAGAAGAAGATTGAAATGTGAAAAGTTTACACACGGCGCACGGCGGACGGCTGAAGCATGATGACTATACCTAGGTACCTAGGAAACTTGCCTGTGATGATCCTGAGATAATCCCGACCAAGTGTTGTTATTTTTCGGGTCGGTCCGAAATCCAAGATGGCCGCCAGAGCCGCCATCTTGAAAAACACATTTTAAACTTCTCAAGTTCCACCAGTGATGTTGGGCTGAAACTTGCCAGAAATGATCCTGAGATGATCCCGACCAAGTGTTGTTATTTTTCGGGTCGGTCCGAATTCCAAGATGGCCGCCATAGCCGCCATCTTGAAAAACACATTTTAAACTTCTTCTCAAGTTCCACCAGTGCTGTTGAGCTGAAACTTGCCATAAATGATCCTGAGATGATCCTGACCAAGTGTTGTTATTTTTCGTGTCGGTCCGAAATCCAAGATGGCCGCCATATCCGCAATCTTAAAAAACACATTTTAAACTTCTTCTCCAGTTCCACTGGTGCCATTGAGCTGGAAATTGGTGAGGATGTTAAGGAAGGAGGGCCAACAAAGTGTTGTTGTTTTTTTCGGCCTCGTAAAAACTTTGACATGGCAGCAATGACGGCCATTTTGTAACATGATTGCGCAATAATGGTTATCATGAACAACACCTATTTCAAACTTCTTCTCAAATTCCACCGGTGGGATTCAGCTCTTACTTACCAGAAATTATCCTTAGATGGTCCAGACCAAGTGACCAAGTGTTATTATTTATTGGGTCGGTCAGAAATCCAAGATGGCCACCATGGCCTACAGTGCCACTATATACTTGCTACAGAGAATGCATACTACAATAATATAAGGGCTTTGATTTAGAGTCAGATGACCGTTAATGCCCCTGGGCCTCTTGTTTTGTTTAACGTCCTATCAACAGCTAAGGTCATCTAAGGACGGCCTCCCGTGTGTGCGACATGCATGCATGTGTTGAGTGCGTATGCGTGTTGTGGAAGGCTGCGGTATTTTCGTGTTAAGTCTCCTTGTGATAGGCCGGAACTTTTGCCGATTTATAGTGCTACCTCACTGGAGCATACTGCCGAAGACACCCAGCAGCACACCCCACCCGGTCACATTATACTGACAACGGGTGAACCAGTCTTCCATCTCCTTATATACTGAGCCCTAAGCAGGAGTTGCAACTACCATTTTTAGCCCACCATCATCAGATGGTGGGCTATTCAAATCGCCCTGCGTCCGTGGTCCGTCCCTCCGTCCGTCCGTCCGTAAACAATTCTTGTTATCGCTATTTCTCAGAAAGTACTGAAGGGATCTTTCTCAAATTTCATGTGTAGGTTCGCCTTTGTGCCTAGTTATGCATATTGCGTTTTGAGACCAATCGGAAAACAACATGGCCGACAGGCAGCCATCTTGGATTTTGACAATTGAAGTTTGTTATCGCTATTTCTAAGAAAGTACTGAAGGGATCTTTCTCAAATTGCATATGAAGGTTCCCCTTGGTGCCTAGTTATGCATATTGCATTTTGGGACCAATCGGATAACAACATGGCCGACAGGCAGCCATCTTGGATTTTGACAATTGAAGTTGGTTATCGCTATTTCTGAGAAAGTACTGAAGGGATCTTTCTCAAATTTCATATGAAGGTTCCCTTTGGTGCCTAGTTATGCATATTGCATTTTGAGACTAATCAGAAAACAACATGGCCGACAGGCAGCCATCTTTAATTTTGACAATTGAAGTTTGTTATCGCTATTTCTCAAAAAGTACTGAAGGGATCTTTCTCAAATTTCATATGTATGTTTCCCTTGGTTCCTAGTTATGCATATTGCAATTTGAGACCAATCGGAAAACAACATGGCCGACAGGCAGCCATCTTGGATTTTGACAATTGAAGTTTTTTATCGCTATTTCTGAGAAAGTACTTGAGGGATCTTTCTCAAATTTCATATGTAAGTTTCCCTTGGTGCCTAGTTATGCATATTGCAATTTGAGACCAATCAGACAACAACATGGCCGACAGGCAGCCATCTTGGATTTTGACAATTGAAGTTTGTTATCGCTATTTCTGAGAAAGTACTTGAGGGATCTTTCTCAAATTTCATATGTAGGTTCCCCTTGGTGCCTAGTTATGCATATTGCAATTTGAGACCAATCGGAAAACAATATGGCCGACAGGCAGCCATCTTGGATTTTGACAATTGAAGTTTGTTATCGCTATTTCTGAGAAAGTACTGAAGGGATCTTTCTCAAATTCCATATGTATGTTCCCCTTGGTTCCTAGTTATGCATATTGCAATTTGAGACCAATCGGAAAACATGGCCGACAGGCAGCCATCTTGGATTTTGACAATTGAAGTTTTTTATCGCTATTTCTGAGAATGTACTGAATGGATCTTTCTGAAATTTCATATGTAAGTTTCCCTTTGTGCGTAGTTATGCATATTTCGTTTTGAGACCAATCTGAAAACAACATGGCCGACAGGCAGCCATCTTGGATTTTGACAATTGAAGTTTGTTATCACTATTTCTGAGAATGTACTAAAGGGATCTTTCTGAAATTTCATATGTACGTTCCCCTTGGTGCCTAGTTATGCATATTGCGTTTTGAGACAAATCAGATAACAACATGGCCGACAGGCAGCCATCTTGGATTTTGACAATTGAAGTTTGTTATCACTATTTCTGAGAAAGTACTGAATGGATCTTTCTGAAATTTCATATGTAAGTTTCCCTTGGTGCCTAGTTATACATATTGCGTTTTGAGACCAATCTGAAAACAATATGGCCGACAGGCAGCCATCTTGGATTTTGACAATTGAAGATTGTTATCGCTATTTCTGAGAAAGTACTGAATGGATCTTTCTCAAATTTCAGAAGTAGGTTCCCCTTGGTCCCTTGTATTGCATTTTTGGACCAGTCTGTCCTGAAAACAACCTGGCAAACAAACAGCCATTATCGTTAAATCTCAAATTTCTTATATAGCGAGGATTCCCTTGTTTGAAAAGTACTGGAGGGATGTCTCAATTTGCACAGATTAGTAAAATGAAGGGAAAAGTAGAGAAAAGATCAATCTGACATGGAACCTATGAAGATCATTCAATGGTGGGCGCCAAGATCCCTCTGGGATCTCTTGTTAAAGACTCTGGTATGTGATAGGTGGGACTGGTTGGGGTTCAACTACGCTAGAAATAGTCGATATGGTTTGTTGGTACAATGGCTGTTTACATGTTTTCTATAGCCATCAATAGTAAGTAATATTACTACCGCAGTTATTTCTGATATTTAGTCGCTTCAAATACGGATTGTAATTATTTGCAGATTTTACAATTAAAGTGCACTCTGTCCAAACCGGACTCCGTCCAATCCGGATATTTGCCAAAACCGGCCAAATAATTTGGTCCCGAAATTTCCCTTCTTCATTTATAGTTAATAAACTCTGCATAATCCGGACTCTGTCTATTCTGTAATCCGGCCATATCTCCCGGCCCCATTCCTTCTGTATACTAGTAAATCTACTCTGTATAAACCGGCCCCACTGATGTTTCCCTGGTAGCGTGCGGTAGCTTCAGGGGTTCCCGACGAGTGTTTATACAGTTGTAATTGCCGCACAGGTATTTAAACGCCATTGTCCACAGGTGGCTACGGCTGGATAATCACCGAAACAGTTGTTAGGTACAATAAAGAATTCTTTTTTTTCAATTAATACCCATAACGTGTTTGTAAATGTGTCGTAATTAAGAAATGTTTCATGCTGCCTGGCTTCCCCTTCGCGGACCTCACTACACGAACGTACCCGGATGAGGAAGTCGGAGATTATAGTGACGACAAACCTTTTGTATTACTCCGTTTCTATTATCAACAAACATGGATCTCACGACAGCCGCCGACATTAAGGACCAATTAGAAATTGAGGCTAATTCCTCAGATTGGGAATCTGCACTTGTAGAAAGTGTCAGATCGGTTGATTGTTCGGACTCGGTGAAAGGCCTCTTAAAACAAGCAACAATCAGTGATTTTTTTTCAACCGATGTAACGTTTCACATAGTGTCATATTGCCAGTGTTGAATTAAATTATGTTATTCAATTCAAAGTATGAATATGCATGAATAATGCACAATAATGCACAATGACATCTTCTTTGTAATATATCTTTTTTATCATTATTATATATTTTTTTGCATTCAACGACGATATCAAGCAGAATCTCTACAATCTGGAACTCTCTACAAACCGGCCTTATTGTCTGGTCCCAAAGGTGTCCGGTTTAGACAGAGTGTACTGGAAATGAAAGCATAACTCGTAAAATCAATCTAGTCAGCTACCTCATCAACGCCAAGTGCCCATTCCAGATAGTCCGTAGCTTTTCACATCAGTGATTCCTTTATATAAAAAAAAATATAAAAATTTTGAATTATTAATGAAGTAGGAATAAAAATAAATCTTGTATTTAGCAGCTTCATAATTGAAATGGTTCACCCAGTGCCTATGCCAGATAGTCCGAAGCTTTTCGCATCGGTGATTCCTCTATAAAGAGCAATTATTTAATTATTAATGAATTCAGAATAATGATAACAGTGTTGTATTTGGCAGGCACTCAATTGAAATGGTTGATAAACACAGAACGAATATATACTGAATATATGGTATACTACCTTGGGATCAATAATTGCCTCCAACCCGGAATCTATGATAGACTACAGTTGTATACGCAGTATTTACTCGAGTATGCGTATATGTGACGACGTCTTAAAAATAGGGGAATGCAAATCAAAATTTGCTTTTTTATTGGCAACATTAAACAGTTTCTTCATTTGAGATAGAAATAAAACTATATATATACATTGTATCTGTATTTATTAAACTATCTGGCGTTCTGGCTACGAAGTAGGTAACCCGCTGCCCTGCAGGTAGGGCGTAAGAATTGTACCTGCTGCCCCCATTGCATGATCGTAAGAGGCGACTAAACTTGGGATCTTATCTTTTCTCTTCTTTCTTAACAACTTTCTTCTTCCTAATGTCTTCCTTGACATTGCCTCACTTTTGGCCTTTAGTTGAGCGTTCGCCGCTGTGAGGAAGGTTTTGGGTTCTGTCCCCTGGCCGGGACATACCAGAGTCTTTAAAAATGGTAGTTGCTACTCCTGCTTAGCGCTCAGCATATTTGGAGTGGGACGGCTGGTTAGCCCGTTGCCAGTATAATGTGACCGGGTGGGGTGTAATGCTGGGTGTCTTCGGCAGAATGCTTCAGTGAGATAGCACTTTAAATCGGCAAAAGTTCCGGCCTATCACAAGGAGACTTAACACGAACATACCGCAGCCTCCCATAACACACATACGCACTCGCCATACGCATACATACCGCACGCACGGGAGGCCGTCCTTAAATGACCTTTGATGTTAATAGGACGTTAAACAAAATAAACCAAACCAAACCAAGTATATGTGACGACGTCTGAAAAATAGGGGAATGCAAATCAAAATTTGCTTTTTTATTGGTAACATTAAACAGTTTCTTCATTTGAGATAGAAACAAAACTATATATATACATTGTATCTGTATTTTTTTAAACTATCTGGCGTTCTGGCTAAGAAGTAGGTATTCCCTGGTTAATAAATCAAATTTCATGACATATTGAGATTTATATTTTAAAAGGATGTGGTACCTAAATAGTCCCGTATATTTTCTTTCCGTTCACACTGGAAAAATAAGTTGTAGTGACTGGCATAATCTATAGGAGCCGGAAAATCGATAGATCGTTACGTCACCGGAAACATGTGTAACGTTTTCAGTGCAGCGTGCGCAGAAAACCAATGACAGGTGCATGAAGTAGCTATGTGTTACTGGATGAATATTTCTATTAATTAACCGATGTCGGGCCCGAGACTAAAGCTGGCGCAAGTATTACCGGAGTATCACCAGTTTTACCAAAAAATATTTTTAGGCGAAGATAGTAGTGACGAATTTGAAGGTTTTGACATCAACGATATTTATCATATTTCCGAGGACGAAACATGATTTAACGATAATAATTGGGTTGAAGGCAGCAAGGAACCATCTACATTAACTTTTACCGGTAATGCCGGTATCAACACGGAAATCTTGCCAGTACCTGAAGAAGATAGTTTATCATATTTGGATTACTTTAGGTGTATTTTAACTGACAATATACTTGAAATGTTTGTAGAGGAAACCAATAGATATTCTGCCACGTACATTCATACGGACACAACAGTGGGAGAAATGAAAGCTTTCATCGGAATGACGATTGCAATGGGCCTAATTCAGCAGATGGATATACAGGACTATTGGTTCAATGATTTTGTGATAAACACACTGTTTCAGGTTAGTAATGTCAAAAAACATATCCTTATTACTCCTAAGTGTACATCACCTTGCAGATAATACTGCGTCAGTTCCAAGAGGGCAACCAGGCTACTCCCCTTTACAAAAACTTTGAGACCCGTGCAAAGAGATCCTTCCTAACTTTCAGAGGTGTTACAATCCAAGCAAGAACATTGCAATTGATGAAGGGATGATACTCTGGAGAGGGAACCTGCATTTTAAAGTTTACATCCCTGACAAGCCAATTAAATATGGACTGAAAGTGTACATGTTGTGTGACTCGGACAATGGCTATTGTAGCCGTATGGAATTACACACTGGTCATGGAGGACAGACTATGGCACCTAGTCAGTTTGGAGCAACATATGACCTTACCATGCTTCTTGCCGATCTTTTCTAAACAAAGGCTACCATTTATAGAGGCAAGATGTTCACAATGAACAATGGCATGCTTGTTGCAGTCAAGTACCCAAACAAAAATGATGTACATCTTACAACAATATACAAAGCTACTCTACATTCATTGAATACTAACTTACTCGTATGAGTTAACATCACATTCACATATTCTTCAAACATTTATTGTATTTGAAAAATACTATTTATTCATAGGTTTGGTTTGGTTTGGTTTATTTTGCTTAACGTCCTATTAACAGCTAAGGTCATTTAAGGACGGACTCCCGTGCGTGCAACATGCATGTAGGTGGTGAGTGCGTATGTGTGTTTTGGGAGGCTGCAGTATGTTCGTGTTAAGTCTCCTTGTGATAGGCCGGAACTTTTGCCGATTTATAGTGCTACCTCACTGGAGCATACTGCCGAAGACACCCAGCAGCACACCCCACCCGGTCACATTATACTGACAACGGGCGAACCGGTCGTCCCACTCCAAATATGCTGAGCGCTAAGCAGGAGCTCAAACTACCATTTTTAAAGACTCTGGTATGTCTCGGCCAGGGGACAGAACCCAAAGCCTTCCTCACAGGGGCGAAAGCTCAACTAAAGGCCAAAAGTGAGGCATTGTCAAGGGAGACATTAGGAAGAAGAAAGTTTGTAAGAAAGAAAAGAAAAGATAAGATCCCAAATTCAGTCGCCTCTTACGATCATGCAATGGGGGCAGCAGGTACAATCTTATACATAGGATGTACTGAATATTATCCAATTAACTGAAGAAACTGTTTAAATGCCACATTTATTATAATAATTGTATTACACGGTTATTGACTAAATTAATTCTTCCAAGTTACCGGTATATTTTGTTACACTTACCACATGTCCGTTCACTATATAATATATATTTAGGTGTCATGGTAGACTCGGGTTAAAGAGACCAACAAGGAATTGAATGAAAGAAACCTGACTGTATACTTACTTACAAAAAAAAAGTGGTGGAAAAGTGTATTTTTCATGTAGTTGGCCTTGCTTTGCTAAATTCATACATCATTGACAAAACAAGATGTCAGCAACCTGTCCTGCACAACGTGTTTCGAAGAGAGTTGGTGAATCAGCTCGTGACTGCTCAGAAATTTCTGATGCTTCACCTAGGGGTAGGAAGACAACATCCAAAGAAGTTCTACAAAACCTGACCACAAGACACTTCTGCTGCTGCCCTGTAGGTAGGGCGTAATAATTGTACCTGCTGCCCCATAGCATGATTGTAAGAGGCGACTAAATTTGGGATCTTATCTTTTCTCTTCTTCCTTACCAACTTTCTTCTTCCTATCGTCTCCCTTGACACTGCCTCACTTTTGGCCTTTAGTTGAGCGTTCGCCCCTGTGAGGAAGGCTTTGGGTTCTGTCCCCTAGCCGAGACATACCAGAGTCTTTAAAAATGGTAGTTGCTACTCCTGCTTAGCGCTCAGCATATTTGGAGTGGGACGACTGGTTTGCCCGTTGTCAGTATAATGTGACCGGGTGGGGTGTGCTGCTGGGTGTCTTCGGCAGTATGCTTCAGTGAGGTAGCACTTTAAATCGGCAAAAGTTCCGGCCTATCACAAGGAGACTTTACACGAATATACCGCAGCCTCCCAAAACACACATACGCACTCGCCACACACATGCATGTCGCACGCACTGGAGGCCGTCCTTAAATGACCTTAGATGTTAATAGGACGTTAAACTAAATAAACCAAACTAAACCAAACTAGTGAATGAAAGCTGTTGAAAGAAATCATCACTAGTTGTAGCATCCTTCACCACACTTGACAGGCACAAACTTGTACATAGAGTGCAAACAGTATCTTCCATCTCTGTCATTAGGTGAGGTGTCTAGTTCCAGTAAATCTAGAACTTGCTGGCTGGGAGAAGTCTGAAAAAAATACATGTAAATGGTTTACATAAATATATATTAGTGAATCAATTGATACTCTCTTAATTATAAATATATGTCAATATGGCTTAATGTAACCCAGAACATAAGTTGTTTCAAATGAAAACAAAATTAATGCATTAAAATAGATGTACATGTATATAATGATTTTGATCAAGATTATAGTTAAATGTAGCTTAATTAAAAGTGTACTGGCATAGAGTATAGATTATCGTTTGTCATAGACACCAGCATACGTCCAGATAATCTCTGCATACTGTAATTACATAGAGAATCATGGATGCATAATAGATGTTGGACTTGTGATAAGAATTTATGAATTGCATATGTTTATGCCTTATATAGAAACTATCTTTTTGGCACTTAATGTATTTCTTTTTAACTTTTTCGCACAGATTTTCCCTTTAAACCGACTTTGTGTATCAGGCCTTGTCATACATGTATAACCTTGGTAAGACACATCATAAAATGTTTTTGTAACATTACTATAGTGCCTTGATTAACACATAGAGAAATTCATATTAGATTATGTAGCTACAAAATGTATATGTGATTAACAAAATTAATCTTAAACCATAGGACGTTAAACTAAATAAACCAAACCAAACTTACACCATAAGTGTGCCTGGCCATATTATGTATTTTGTGGCTTGTTACCATACTACAACTTATTGAAGAAATAAAGCATATTTAAATCTTAGGCTGTGGGTTGAATTTTCATTTTAAGAATATTGGAAAATACAGATATGGCAACTTGGATAACATATTTACACAGATGGATATATACTAGTACCAGTATATTGTCAATTAAAAGGTTATACCTGTCTGAACAGCGAGGATCAAAACCTTGTACACTGGACTGCTGAAAGTCCACAACTGCATTATCTATATTGTACCTGAAAATTGAAATACATTGCAACATTACAATGAAAAAAATATATTAAGGTTATTTTGAGTATAAAGGACATACTCATCAATCCCATTCAGAGGAATTTACAAAATATATCTGACCGCTGTATATAAAAGACAATATACAGGATAACATTGACTGTGTTCAAAAAGTCCAAGTAAACTCTGCAGTGTGGTTATTATAGATATGCATGGGTAAAAGATCCATTCAGGTTTACAAATATTAAATGTTCAAGTTACTTATATACACGCCTTTATAATTTTGACTTACTCAGTCTAATCTGGCAGTTGCATGTATGTATGGAAATCAAACCAGTGTAATGAAATTAATATGCAGCTATATAGGAGCTTACATGCACATAAATACATGGACGACTTACTTTTCTCTGGCCCTGTCTGTTGCCCTGCAGGTAGGGCGTAAGAATTTTACTTGCTGCCCCCATTGCATGATCGGAAAAGGCGACTAAACTTGGGCTCTTATCTTTTCTATCCTTTCTGAACAACTTTCTTCTTCCTAATGTCTCCCTTGACAAGACAATGCCTCACTTTTGGCCTTTAGTTGAGCGTTCGCCCCTGTGAGGAAGGCTTTGGGTTCTGTCCCCTTGCCGAGACATACCAGAGTCTTTAAAATGGTAGTTGCTACTCCTGCTTAGCGCTCAGCATATTGGGAGTGGGACGACTGGTTGGCCCGTTGTCAGTATAATGTGACCGGGTGGGGTGTGCTGCTGGGTGTCTTCGGAAGTATGCTTCAGTGAGGTAGCACTTGAAATCGGCAAAAGTTCCGGCCGGGAAGCCGTCCTTAAATGACCTTAGCTGTTAATAGGACGCTAAACAAAATAAACCAAACCAAACCAAACCACGTCTTTATAGGCAAATACATGCATACTGAGTATATGTGTTGATCTGACAAGCCTTCACTTGATTTTGCTACATATTCCAAAATTTCTATCAGTTTTAACGAAACAACTTTTCCTCTGCTGGATAAGATTTATAACTATTCCATGTCTCTGCATTTTTCTATTTAATACCTGCAGGCATCTGTTGGTGATCTCCACTTTCGGCCTAATGAATATGCCGTTTTTCTTCAGTGACGTTCCGAGATGGTTTTTCAAAGCTGTTATTGACTCAGCTGCTGCAGCTGGTACAACACAACCTGATCTCAAATTCCACACCTCTAAGAGGAGGGAATGTTGTATATAAAAACTCGGTGAACTCAGATCGTCCCCAGACCAGCGGCAACACACTTGGAATACGGCGTGAAGCTGTTATTTCTGCATTAAGGTATCCTATTTACAAATCAGGTAAATATTTAATTACAGTGTATTTGACATTAAATTGGACATACTCGGGTTTATTTACCTCTGAGCCAAGGGACAGTTGACCCATTTGATGCAAGAATATTTAGGGGAATTATGTCCAATGATTTTAAATTGTTGACAGCTTTCTATTAATGCTTGAACACTTTTCACTTGTTCATGGTACATGCTGTGCTCACTCTCTGCCCTGCAGGTAGGGCGTAGAATTGTACCTGCTGCCCCCATTGCATGATCGTTAGAGGCGACTAAATTTGGGATCTTATCTCTTCTCTTCTTTACAAACTTTCTTCCTAATGTCTCCCTTGACACTGCCTCACTTTTGGCCTTAAGTTGAGCGTTCGCCCCTGTGAGGAAGGCTTTGGGTTCTGTCCCCTGGCCGGGACATACGAGAGTCTTTAAAGATGGTAGTTGCTACTCCTGCTTAGCGCTCAGCATATTTGGAGTGGGACGACTGGTTGGCCCGTTGTCAGTATAATGTGACCGGATGGGGTGTGCTGCTGGGTGTCTTCGGCATTATGCTTTAGTGAGGTAGCACATTAAATCGGCAAAAGTTCCGG